>NC_057699.1:4575724-4693297 GCF_014466175.1 Vespula pensylvanica | reverse complement strand
CTCTCTCTCTCTCTCTCTCTCTCTCTCTCTCTCTCTCTCTCTCTCTCTCTCCGGTGCTAAGCGTTCGGAGATTTTTTGCGACCACAAAAGAGAGATTCTCGCTGATGTCCCCCGAAAGCTCGAAAATGGAATGGAGTCGAGAATTTTGCTAAGAAAAGGATATTTTGCCAATCCGCATCGTCGAGAGATCGAATAAAAAATCGCGCGACAGGAGATAACCCGACGAATATATTCTTCCTTCCTTCTTTTCTTATTCTCTTCTTTTTTTCCGAAAAACATAACCGTAGAAACTCGAACGAAGGATTTCTACGATCCACGTAATCAGCTTTCGCGATGCGCCTGCTTCGGGACACCTCTCGTTTATCACTTCTAACGTGCGTGAAAGCGGGAGAGTCAAGGTTCACGGATTTCGCGAGGATCGTAAAAGTGAGATCACACGATCCTTTTTCTCCTTCTTCGACGCAACGACACAGGCGCGTTTAGATACGCGCCTAGATACGTTATAGGATTGCTCGTTGTTCGTTGTATCGACGGTGCGAACGTTGAATGAATTCTTTTCGAATCGCGTTTTACTTTTTTTTTAACGACGCTAAAAAGAAGTATTTTTTTGAACCAATTCTTCTTTTCTTGTTTATTTCTTTTACTTCTTTTTCTCGTCGGTACGGACGGATGAAAAAGTTCAAAGGGTACGTTTGAAAGCTTCCGTGTCGATTTGGAACTAACAAAAGTAAATTGCTACGAGATTAGGTATCTGACGTTGGGTAGGGAAGGCTGAAACTCGAACCGCCATCGGAGAGAACGGCCGAGCAATAAAACTTGAAGGAATGTTGCCAAGGCGCGTTTCGACGAAGCCCTTGTTGCACCTTTATCGTCAAGGACGAGACGTATCGAACTCTACGACGGCGCGAGCCACGAACGTAGAGAACGAAGATAAAGAAGATGGAAAGAGGAAAAAAAGGAGTACTCACGTATTTGGCAAAAGTGTCGCCGACGTGTAACGACGTTACGCACAGGAAGAGCACCAACGACCTGAAAATGAACGAGATTTAGTAGTCGATGAGTTAACCAACGAACGGGTTTATATCGCTCGATCGATCGCGCGAGTATTCGCGGCATTAACGACGGCAAAATCAGCCGTCGTTATTACGTTACCGCGTATAACGGAGTTACGCAGGGAATGCGCAGGGAAATAATGAAAATCGTTTCAACGTTGATTTTGAAACGCGCCTGGGTCGCTTTTCTAAATTACGTTTCGCGAGTTAACGCGTAAGGGACGAAGGGACAACGGGCGTCTCGGCCGTCCCATATCTTTCTCGCTTTGCGAAACATTGACCCAGACTCCGATATTCGTATCAACGGTGTAGCTCCTTATGGCGAGACAAGTTTCACTTGCAAAGTGGTTCCGCAACTCGTTACGTCAGCGTGGGTAGACAGTTACGCGTTACGTGCCGCGTTACGTCGAAGGAACGCGTTGGCTTTTACGTCGACGAAAGCGAAACTTCAATGTCCAATGCCATGCTCCCATATTTCCGTCCGGAGGAGAGGAAGGATCGGTGGGTCGTCGAACCGTCGAGGCGATCGACGAGTCGAAATTCGGCCACGGTATTGTCACGGAGAACGATCCTTAATCGTTTCCAAAGTTCAAGTTCGAGGAGTCATTAGGTTCGCGTTAATCGGTCCAAAGCCCTTCCCACAAAATGTTTAGTTCGTCAAAGGAGATTTGGAACCGCATGAATATGTAAATCGTTCTTGGACGACTGGCCTCGCATCTAGAGCGGTCCCTAACGAGGAACCCCCACGATCGCGTTCGTTAAAAGGGAACGGGTTCTTTAAACTTCTGATTGGACAGGACGAGCTTGACGTTCGGAGCCAGATCCGAACGTCCAATTACACGAGCCGAGCGTTCGCTCGCGAACGAGAACGTGTAAGCCCCGTGCCATTGTAAGATTAGTCGACGAAATTTATTACAAGAATATTTCACGTCGTTTTTTCCAAGGGATCGAACGACGATCGAGTCGACGTAAAAAGATTTTCATCGGCGCGAGGTCGTGCGAACGGTCGTCGATTTGAGGAAGACGAACGTAAGACGGGAGAGGGCTAGAGGGGTAGAGGGGGAGGGAAGGGGAGAGAGAGAGAGAGTTACCCGAGCTCCACGTTCCGCAACGTTGCTAATTCGTTAGACATAAATATTCATGAATCAATTAGCATCCCTTCAAAGGGATGTGCCTCCTCGGTTCGATCAATGGATTATCGATTTCCATTACTCTCGGTTAATTACCTATTAAACGGCGCGCAGTAGTTAGTCCTTTCTCTCCAAAGACTTTTCCCTCGAAAAACGTCCCTCTCGAAGCATCGACCTTGGAGGGATCAAAAATCGATCCGTCCTCGAAAGAAGAAAACTCTTCGGAAGGGAAGGTAGAGAAAAAAAAGAAGGAAAAATATTCTACGCGAGGTCACGCGATTTCGCGGATAGGAACGCGACGGGTATGAAACTCGAGCCACGAATATTATCGGATTATGTTCGAATACTCGATACCGGCAGGAATTCGAGGTTCGTGCATCAACTTCCCAACCGGTGTGCACCTCCCATCCGATGTACTCGTGTCCGTAGAATAGATAGCCGTACCGTGTCCCCGTAATTACGATCGTTTCAAAAATAAATGGCCAAGCTTAAATCATTATCGAATATCGACGGGAGAATCTTTATCAGGGATTGTTCCCGTAGAGAATAACCTTCGACGATAATGAAAATTCGCTTTTACGAGGAGCCTCGTCCGGTTTTCCTTCTTTTCCGTATAAAAGATCAAGGATTCGTTCGATCCACCGAAGGCATACGTATCCCGTGTGCCTTGACCGATCGACCGACGAACACGGCATTGCACTCCGATCGAACGTTCCTACGTCCGACGGCTACGTACGTTCGTTTCCTGTCACCCTCGCGCGCGCCTACCTGTACGTAGACGCACCATGTCGGACGACGTCGGCGATCGTTCGAGGAAAATTTTCCCTTCGTTTTTCCTTCGACGATTGGTTGGCTCGTGCTCTTTCCCTTTCTTTACGAGATCGAACAGATTGCGAGCGTACGAGAGCTCGCACCCTTAACGAGGATAATGATCCGTTCGCGAATCGAACCGTATAATTTTGGCGAATGCACGCGCGAGAAATCGATCGCGTTTTCTTTCTTCTCTCTTAACTCCGAGATTATCTGAAATTGCTCTATGCCGAAGAAGGCTCTCGCGGGACGCGCGTGCGATGTTTTTCGATTCGTCGTGGGACGCCTCTTAACCCGCGTAAACGCATTATCTTTTACATCTCTTCTTTCTCCCGGACGAATTTTACGACGAATTTTACGACGAATTTTACGACGAATTTTACATCGGCCGATATATCGCGCGATTTACAAAATCCTCTACGAATTTCTCCGTGGATTTCCATTAACGCCGGCCGCTCGCTGCTCGCTGCTCGCTTCTAGCAATTTAGGGGGGCCTAACCGCGGAAATTTCTTTTAATGGTGCTCGAGGTTCGTTAGAGTCCTTTGAAAATGAACGAACGAGCGCACTCGTCGTCGTTCGCGGGATCAAAAAAAGGAGGTCAAGACGCACGCGGCTCTTATTTCGCCTTTAAAAAAATGCCAAGCACCTAATGCGTACGTCTGTATTCGAATTACTCTATTGCCTTTAAAGCGAAACGCGTTTAGTCTGCGAATAGCTTTCGAATAACTCGACTTTCGAATTCTTTCCCTTCCTTATCGACGTAAAGCGAACGATTTCAATCGGTAGGGCCTTTATAATCTCTACGTCGTGGATGAGTTTAAAATTCGAAATTTCGTCGGCGCGACGCGACCTCGAAATGAAGTCGTTCGCCGCGTATCCTTATTAACTTCTCACGTTTCGTTATCGCTCATAACACGGTTATAGAATTCGATATCCAATTACTCGATTCGGATGTACCGTATAACCGCGAGGTATCGTCTCGAAGATTACCGTCCCATTCGACGTTGAAAAGGAGCGTAAACCTCGACATTAGCCGGTTATCCGAAAGAGCATCTAGTCAGATCGATTCCTGGGAATGTGCCAAGCCCTATGACCGAGCGAGCGACCGACCGAGAGAGAAAGATAGAGGTTCATAATGCTTGCAAAACCGGCCTCTTTCGGCAGCCATTCTTTCTGCACCGAAATCCAAACGTCGTCCTGCATTTGCCAAGAGCGCGAGAGTCCCCCGCTATTAACGTAAGTACCGTTAAAAGTGCATTCCCGATATGATCGACGTTTCGCAAGACGCGAGGACGACGCTCTTAAAATTCCTCCCTTCGTTCTTTCGACCTCGACGACGACGATCGTAACATCGAAAGATATAAAGGGCAGAGAGAGAGAGAGAGAGAGAGAGAGAGAGAGAGCGAAAGAGAGAGCCACGACGAAACCCGAGATCCAACGAGAAGCGTCGAGACGAACAAGGACTCGGCGAGCCAGGAAAGTTTCATCGAAATCGGTTTCTACCGAACCGAGTACTATAATCTTCACGGCGTAAGAAATCTGCTGGTGCCACGCCGATCCAAAGTTCGTTCGTTCGCGCGCTCGGGAAAAGCACCGACGACTTACGGAGCTCGGCGGAAGCCCGTTTCTAACATGCGATTAATCGTTCGGCGTGGAAAACGCCTACCCGATTAGGATTAACGAGTTGCATTTTGTTTCTCCTACGAAATGGACGTAGGAGGGATAAGAAAAATTTTTTACGAACGAAGCGACTAGATAGTCGTCCTAATAATCGCGAATGGACTAATTAACGAAGACGCGCGTTGTTCGGAATCGCTTATGATGCGTATCAGCGATGAGGCGGGAGAGAGAGAGAGAGAGAGAGAGAGAGAAATGAATGAAGAACGTCGAAGACCGCTAGGGAAGTCCTCTCTCTTTGCAAAACCAGACAAAGGAACCGATTGCGAAGCTCGACGTTTTCACGAAAGCAGACCAAGCGGAGGAACTTCTCCCGCTTCTTCTCTACCACCCTTTACCCCTTCTTCTCTTGTTTGCGCGCGCGTCTATACTCTCTCTCTCTCTCTCTCTCTCGCTCGCTAACTCTTCCTCTCCTTCTCCCTCCCTTTTTTTCTCTCCTTTCCCTCTGTCTCTCTTTCCGGCAGCTCCATTCAATCCTACTCCGGCTGATGAAACCTTCCATTTTCACCCATCCATCCTTATTCCTTGGTCTCTTTGAAATACCACCGAAGGCACGTTCTTTTTGTCTCTCGCGCATACACACACACAGCCAAGAAAACTTTTATGCCTAAGGTTTGCCGCAGATAAGTTGGCGTCTCTCTTTCTCTCTGCCTCTCCTTTTCTACGGCCAAGCTAATAGCCGTCGCACGAGCGGCCGATTTTCGACCACGAAACGACAAACCGCTATTCGACGCTATATTCTTCAAAGTTCTCGATCGACGAGAAGACGATTTCGAAAAGCTAGCGCAACGTCCAGCTCGAATTTTCAAATTTCGATAACTTTGCGCTTCGATATTAACGATGCTTATTATACGTGTATGCGTAGAAGCGAAGAGTCCATGTTGGAAACAATGCCGAGATTATGGCGAAAAAAGCGGGCGAACGGTCGGCGAACCTTTTGTCTCTACCGCGAGCTAATTGACTGGAAGCCTGTCTAGCAGCGGGTTTACCACCGAGATTCAGTCGGCTTGCATGCCCGTAGAATCTTCCCTTCGAAGGACCGCGCAGTCATCTAACGTTTTTTCCTGCTCTTTTTTGAATTCCTTCGCTACCGAAGGGTCCGCTCAGCCGCCTTCGTTGACTTTCATTCAGATCACGAATTTAGTGGGCTCTGCTCCTCCGGGAGTAACCTTAAAAGGTTTTCTCAGAAAATAGGACGATTTCTTCTAGACGTTCTTTTTCTCTTTCGATGCTTTCAAAGCGTTCCCTTCCCCGGGGAAAACAAAGGAACGATATTTTACACGATATGTACGATCGATACGTACGCGTTGGATACGAAACGTTAAGGGACCGATCATTTCGTTGGCTCCGATAAAATCGCTCTTCCTCCTTTCGCGAGGAGTAACGCAAATTCTGTCTCTCTCTCTCTCTCTCTTCTCGTAACGTCCAACGATCAAACGTCGGGAAAGATGGCCGACGGATGGCTCGCGTAATCGGGACGACGCGAAAGCTTTCATTGGGATCTGGATCTGCCGCTAGCAGTGCGTTAGCTACGATCCGGGCGGGTTTACGTCTACTAGCTGTCACTAGCAATCGGAGCATCTCGCGCTACTTCGGCCATTTAGAACGGAGCAAGCTTTGCGGGCTCGTTGACCCGTCGCGTTCACAAACAGTCACGAGAACGACGATACAAACGATACGACGCGATAGTTTGTCTCTTCTGCCTCGCGCACGGCCGGCCCTTTCGTTTAATTAAAAGCCCTTCGCGAATCGGCGACCGTTTCGACGAGCGACGATTCTTCGCGCTTTTCGAGGAAATTGTTATCCCGGCCTCCTTGTAAAATACGGTCGTACGACTTTACAGCCGATCGCTCTCCTTTACGACTCTCGATAGAAGAATAGACGCTTTTAACGCTTTTAATAAAAGTTGTTTCGCATGGAGAACCGGAGCAGAAACGAACAACGCGATCGTTTAGCCGAGTTCCTCGCTAGGAAAGAGATATCCGTATGAAGATTGCCGGCGCGCCCTGACTCGATATTAACCACGACCTACCCCGGATGGAACTCGCGCCATAAACGCGATGGGCGAGCCCGAGCGTAGTAACGTCGACGAGTAACGACGAACGATCTCAGAAAAAACCGCGCTCCTCCGATCGATTTCGGACCGATACGAAGAAGGATCGCTCGACGTTTCAACTTAGCCGTAAGACCGTGGCAAACGGGCGGCGAATGTAGGCCACGGGAAAAATTGGAAGGAAAATTTTAAGGACACGTGTGCGCGCGTGTCTGCCTGTTTGCGCGCGAATGTAAACGCAGGCGCGAGGAAATGTGGAGGAAGAGAATGTTATCGTTTTAGCATCCGGGATGTGGTGCCTATCTCAACGGAAAGATGTTGGTATCGTCGCCCACGCAGCGCCAGGCGAATAAATGCTCAATAAATCCACGCTTTTTCCCCCCATTTTTAAACGGTTATTATTTTATTCTTACGGAAGTAGAAAGAAATCGTTAAACTCCTGTCGAAAGTTTCGTCGCGTCGATTCGAACGACTTTGACCGCGCGAGAACAAGTACGGAATCTCCGAAGGAAATTGTTTCAGAAATCGTAACGATACGACGATAAGCGAGATATAACGAAGCACTATACTTTCAAACTCCAAGAGTTCGTTCGGCCCTCCGTGATCGCGCTTGGTTCGACGCAACGATTTGGAAGGCGCGTTTCTTTCTCTCTTTCTCTCAGGGACGCGATCGACCACCCGCATTCAACGTGCTTTTCAAGTTACTCTTTGTACGGCTCTTCCTCGAGCACTTGGCCGGCAGACACGCGCGCTCGCACTGGAGGTCGAAGAATTTTTGAGGCTCGTTGGATCATAGGTTTCGTATTCGACGCCCTGCGTGCCGTGTGTGCGCGCGCGCGCGTCTGCCTCTACACGCGTTTGTCCGTACATACGTGCGTACCACCGAGATCGAGTGACGCAATCGTGCGAGACTCTCGTGCTTATTTTTATTTCGTTATAACGTACGTGGCGCGAATACAGAAACTTCCTCGACTCGAAACTTCTTGGAACAAAAGTTCCGCTTCCTAGTCCGCATTCGTTGTCGGCGCTGGATTAGCATAATTATTATATATCTCATTAACGCTTAACCCTTTCCGCTCCTGCGCGCGTGCTTACGCGTCGAGTCGTACCGGATATTTCGTCGTTAACGCGCGCGCGTATGTGCGAGGAAGAATCGGTTGCGAGTAAACGGGGAATTTGTTGGAAACGATAACGCGGCGCTTCCGGTGTTCCGATCAAATTTCTCGAGGGATCTCGAATCGACTCGTCGATCGGACGATGACGGAGACGCGAGAACGCGCGAATACGAAGCTTTGCATACACGACCGATAGAAACGTGACTCGATGCCCGGTGGAATGAATTATCGATTATATTCGCCTCGAGAGATGACGACTGACGCGTTACACACCCGTTATGTCACGTCCCTCGATCTCTACGATCGATGTCATCATCGATCGAGCACATGTATACTAATAACCATCTCCTCCCTTCGAGTTTACTTTAAAGCTCGTTACTTTCGAAGCAATTCGTTGCTCGGTAAACGGGCGCGTTCTCTGTGTCGAGCCAAAGAGCGTAAATCGAATCAGCGAGATTAATTCCGCTCTCGAGTCGACGAGTAATCGACGAGTCGACGACGTATCCTTGCGTCCGTTCGTCGAAAAGCAAGCCGCAGGCTCGACGACGGAAAAGGAAAAAGAAGCGGAGAAGGAGAGAAAGAAAAAAGAGAAAAAGATTATCACGGCGAACGTATTTACCCGTCGTATTAAACGCCGACGCGCGAAAATTAGCGTCAACCAGTGCAAATAATTCCTCATAAAGGATAGCTCCGAGCGAAGGGAGCGAGAGCGAGAGCGAGAGCGAGAGCGAGAGAGAAATTACTCGCAGCAGCTGTACGAAATTCGTGCGAACGAAACGAGGAATGAAACGATCTCGACTCTCTCGCATACGCGTGTCTAATCGTTCGCGATTCTTTCGAAGAGAAATTTCAAGGAAATTTCTCGAGACGGAAAAAGGACGAGTTCCTCGAAACTTGCCTCGAGTCGGATCGAAGAATCCAAACTCGATAAACGCGACGCACAATTAGCGCGTGTCGCTTTCGCGACACTGTAGGAAAGGAAATCGTCCCGCTTCCGGTATATCTCTTGTCTCTACCGAGAACTTTTAGAACATACGATAAGTTCGTTTATAATAGAGCCGGCGCTCTAGATAATTCCGATAGACGACGACAGCCTCGTCGCTCTAATGTTATGCTGATCGAGTGACGCTCTGCTTACTCTCGTACGAGTCGACGATCGTTTAATGGTATGCGATTTTGATATCTCATCGACGATGCCAAGTGCTTGCTTCGGTTTCTTCAAACTTTATCGTTCCTTTTTCCTTTCCCTATATAATAATAATAATCTATGTAATAATAATAATCGTATTTTCCCAAGTCGTGTTTCTACAAGGCGCCGTCGATTACTCGAGCGTAATCGCGTTAACCACGTCACCCGTTAAATGGTCAAATTTTATTATCGCTACCGTTTCGGCAACGACGACGTGGGAGCATCCGGCTTTTACCGTGCTATTTGCGTCCGATAAATGTATTTTTAGGGGACGAGCTGCCGTCCGGACGAAAAGTTTCTTAAACGCGTTAACGCGTAAGAGCTACGGAGCAGCTCGCTTAAGGGGTTGCTTCGACGAAGGTAAGTAAAAGCATCGACTTTCGCGGCCGCTCGAAAGAAGGAACAAAGTCTATCGTCAAAACGCGACTGGGAGCTTCTCGTATATGCGCTCGTACGCGCGCGTATAACGTTTTCGAACGGAATATTCGTTAAAGTTCGATATGAAACTTACCAAGAGGCGAAAGAACCAAGCAGCGACCAAGTACGCGTCTCGGCGTGCGTCCTAACGACTTCGCGTCTCTTCGAAAACTGTTCCGTCACGTTCGCCTCACCCTTCGTCCTTGTCTTACTCACCGATTTACGAACCGACAAAGCTTCGTTCGAACCAAAACAAAGCTTTGGTGAAAATTCTCGATCGAACGTCGTCGGATCGATGCTACGCGATGACGTAACGCAATTCTCGATACGACGTGTACTTACTTACGTAAATATCTCCGTAAACACTCGTTCGTCCGCGCGATCCAAAATTACTCCGTCTCTTTTTCGTTTCGTTTTCTTTTTTGTTTCATTTTCTTTTTTGTTTCATTTTCTTTTTTGTTTTCTTTTTTTCTCGCACTCGTATACCAACGTCCCAGACAATGCGTCCAAGAGAAAGAGGCGCCAACCTCCGAACGCATTAAGGCCAAAATAATTCATACACTCCGTAGTTGACCCTGTCACATATTTCACGAAGGACGAAAAAAAGATCGTGAGTCAGGCAGCGTGGCGAATTCTTTTCTTTCTTCGTCGATTACGTTTCTAATTACGAAGTATACGCTGTATTATCGATACAAATTTTATTGCTCCTCGATGGATCGATTTAAG
This sequence comes from Vespula pensylvanica, assembly GCF_014466175.1. Classification (NCBI taxonomy): domain Eukaryota; kingdom Metazoa; phylum Arthropoda; class Insecta; order Hymenoptera; family Vespidae; genus Vespula; species Vespula pensylvanica. The sequence goes on along the minus strand of NC_057699.1, from coordinate 4,683,127 downwards.
ACGAAGAAGAGAATTCGCGATACGGCCGGCAGAAAAATTTCAAACTCGTCTTTGTGCACGTTTTAAAAATTCTACGGCGACGACGACGACGACGACTTTCTATCGTATATCGTGAGACCGAAAGTAATGTAAAAGCGGCTTCGGTAAGCGAACACGTACTCTCGGTTATGAAATACGTATTTTAGTGTTATCTTGTTTGACGTAGTACCGGAAAAAGCTAAGAGGCCTCGGGGGAGAAGTAGCGTACGATGCCTTCACGAAAGTATCCAGGGGAGTAAGTTCGAATACGAAAGTGGCCCAAAGAAGAATCCACGAGTGAGCAACATCCGCTCGACGGGATCTTCAGGAACGTTACTATACGCGAGTGCATGTAAAGTGCGCTTTAAGAACGCCACTCCAGACCGTGGAGTCGCTCGAGGCCGTAACTGTAATAGGGACAAATGTGTATTTTGCACTTCAAGATCCCACGCGAGTACCGGACCGATGGAATTTCAGAAGGATGTCCTCTTCCCGAGGATAGATACTTATCCTAATCCAAACTTTCACGCTGGATGATCTACGACGGAGGATTTACGTAATCACGTATCTAGATATATATAGGGAACGTTCGACGAACGTAGAAAAGAGTAATCGGAAAGGCGATGATACCAAATGGAAATATAAATTTCGAAAATTTACGACGACGAGAAAAAAAGGCTACGATTTTTCTTTTGTTCTTCTTCTTTTTTTTTCGTCGTCCCACGCCGAGAATTTCCGCGCGAGAAATATTTCTTCGAGGATTAACGAGACGATATTAAGCGCAAATCTAAAGGGGGGGGGAGGGGGGAAAGGAAAATAGGAAAGAAGAAGTAGGAAAAATTGCTACGGCACCGGAATCGCACGAGAATTTTCCTTTTACGGTTTTTGTTTCTCTCTTCCTTTTTTTCGCGCGTTTCTCGTCGCGAATTTAAAATTCACGATAGGTTCTTCGAAGGTGCGAGAGAGGAAAGGCGAAAGGAATAGGAGCGAATAGCGGCGAGTAAGAGCGCGAAAGTCGTACAAATATTTAAGCGCTGATAAAGGACGAAAAGGACGACTCTCGTGAGAGTGGAAAGCGCGAACTCGAGTTCGCGAGAGAAGAAAATTTCGATCCAATGCCGGAGAAGCGGAAAACGGGACATCTGTAATCCCATTAATCTTCATTCGCGCGAGTTCACTTTTTTCTTTCCGCGATGACGGCAAATATTGAGAAAACGGACGCGACTCGTTTGCGGCTGTCATACGAGCCGCGAGTTCCTATTGCAATTGAAGGGCGGTCAAAGCCACTGTTGATCCGTTACACCGGAAATTCAATTCCAGATCGAGCTGCTCTCTTACGTAAAGTCCAATGAATGAACGAATGAACGAACGTGCGAATGCGCTTTCCTCGATAACGCGCATCTAGGGGATAATATTAAATGCGATAGTGCGATAAGAGTAGACAAACTGCTTCCTGTTTTAGAAAAAATTGTTTTGTTCCGCTTCGCCCTTTTTTTTTTCTTTCCTTTTTCAAACCTTTCCTCCAAGAGCCGTACGCGCCACGTATGATCCGGTTAATTAAGCTCGAGTATAATCGCACGATCCATTCGTTATAGCGAATCAGAGATCTAGCGACGAAGTAGCCGTGCCAGCACGCTAGCCACGTTCTCGTATTCGAGCGAGGACGAAACGAGAGGAGAAGGAGGAAAGGACGATGGCATCTCGAGTGGTTCGGAGGATTATCCATCTATCTCTTCCCCTCCCCGACGAGAGACGTGCCACGACCGTCTTCTCCTTATTCTCTCGATCCTTGGCCGATCGTAGAGGCCCGTGGAAATTAGTCGGATTGTTTCGAACGGTGGCTCTCATCCTCTTAAGCGCAACACCGGAATCCGGCTTGTCCCACATAGATACGTATGGGAGATACGTGTACGTATACGTGTCCCATCTATGGCGTTATACGTATGACGCTTATATACCGCGTTGAGAACGTACCTATGGGAGGATTATGGGTCTCTCGGTAAAAAGGACGTTGCCGCTGCAATTTACGCCGTCTACTTTGATATAATCCGATTCTTCCGACAACGAGGAGAGGAACCGGGACCGTTTCTTTCGGAGACACGCTAGTTTCGACGTAGAGCGTACCGAAGGAATATTTGGACGACAGGCGACGTCGTCAAAACCAATATTACGCCGAAATTCTAAAGATCTTTAGAGGCTCGTACAGTTTTGGCGGTGTGTGCTTTGACGCTACCGCGCGTATTTCTAACTCTATAAGGAGACGAGAAGGTATCGAGAATATGCGTGACGAACCGGAACGACGCGACGTGTCTGACTCGTTTCAAGGACTACCACGAGGAGTCGAGATTGCCATAAAGTGGCAGACCGCCCTGCTCGCGGTCGTTGCTTCTTTCCTCTCTCCCTCCAGGAAACACAAAAGACGCGTCGAGATTCTCTCTCGACGTTAAAGGGCAAAGCAATTTTATCAATTTGAGATTTAATATTACCGTTTAAACGTCAAATGTGCAATACGTAAGACGATTTGTCTTACGAGAGAAGAGATAAAGGAGAAGGAGGGAAAGAGAGATGGGTAAAAGTATCGGCGGGGAGGAAGCTTAACAAGCTTCCCAACGGGTCGTAATTAATTGCGCGGTCGGTATTGAGATAATGGTTACTAATTAGCTCGAGCTCGAGAATACTTTGGACCGTCGTAAGAACCCTCCTCTTTCTCCTTTCCCTTCTTTTTTCCTTACATCAGAATTAAGGATAATAAAGAAAAGATAGGACGGGCGTAGGACGGAGGAGAAAAGTATCCAGAAGTGGAACTAGCGAGGACCTCGAGGCCTGGCGAGTGTCGATGTCCGCCGAACAGGTATCCATCGGGCGACCGTCCGACGTTCCTCGGCGACCGATTTGAAATATAACCCGATGATGCGTCGCGACGAGGATACGACGACGTATATAATGTGTCAATGTGTCGCGTCGCGCGTACGAATTTATGAGAGAGGAAACTTCGTCGTTGATATTTGTTTTCCGGTGAAACGTTAAAACGAATAATATCGCGCACATCCACGCTTCTCGTTGGAGGACCGTTCTCCAACGGTGACTGTAAAATTAATAGGAAAGGCGAAAAAAAAGGATTTTTTATCGAACGATGAAAGAAGAAAAATTTTTTTGAACGCGAGACCGGTCTTTAAAACGAACGTTAAATATATCCCCCGAGGTGCGTTTGTCTTTCGTCTTTCGTGGCTCCTCCTTTTTCTCCTCGTTCGTACCTTCGAAAGAGAGAAGCTCGGCCAGCCTGACGAACTTATCCGATGGGGATAAAAAGGTACGCGTTGGAAAAAAAAGAAAGAGAAAGAGAAGAAATAGACGAAATGACAAAAAATAAAAATAAAAAGAAAGAAGTAAGAAGAGGAAAGGAAAAAAGGGGGAAAAGAAAACAAATAAAAAGGGACGGATTTTTAATTGGGACGACGTCATTTATCGCGACGCCATGGAGACGAGCAATTCCAGCAGCCTTTTGTGAGAGCTCTCCCCTGTAGATCCGGCCCAGTGCCCGTCCTCGAGAAAAGGGCTCCGCGATAAATGCCGCCTCGGCTCGATCTTCAAACAATACTAACGCCTGCAATCGGCGTCGACGAGCGAAGAGAAGCTCTCCGTCGGATCGCACTCTACGTAACGATCGCGAGACAAATTTTTTAGCAACGATCAAGTCGCGCGCGTCGGAACAATCGAGTTTCTTTTTCATTTATTCATGTCCTCGTAACGTCTCGTACTTACAAATCGATACCCGTCTAACGTTCTCGCGCCGAAAAGCTCGTTACGCAAAGCGAAGAATAAAAATCGGAGAGGAAACGATTCGTTTCGATCGACCACCTCGAACGCGTGTCTCTCCTGACGAAATGGCAATGGGGTTCGATTAAAGCGTAACGTACCGTTCGCCTTCGGCGATCTTGGATCGATCGTTTCGTAATCGACCAGAGAAAAACCTAACGCGTTCTCGAACATCGCGAGTCGTAGCGAGATATATAGCGAGGATAAAAGGACAGTTATTTACCGAGGCCTGGGGGGATATAGCGGACGAGGAGATATACGATTAAAAAGATCCATCAACCTTTACACGGATCCGACGAGTGAGAAAAAGTTGGAACGCGTCGTAAATCGCTATGCGAGGAGAGAAGAGAGGTAAAACGGTCTTCGAGGAGAGAGTGCATTGGCAGGAAGCAGAAGTTGGAAAGCAACGAGACGGTACGAGCGCCGTACTGTCTGCATCGACGAGACTGCAAGGCGGCGTGGAACAGCTCGCGACGCACTTGTTGCAACGATGCAGCCAAGCTGATCCGTGCCAACGTTAAGTGCGCGTGATTCATACTCCCTCGACTTGCATTCTCCGATCCTCCAAGAACGTACGTACGTACTCGTACAAGAGAGCGTCCTACTCGGAGAATAATGCTCGAATATTCGAGATAACTCTCGTTCCGCGAATCTCGCCAATCCCATGAGTCACGAGCGAAACGAGTTGTCCGTTCCTCGATCTCGAAGGAGCTCTCGAGAGCGCGATCGCGCGTTACGCGTTTTCCAATCAAGCCCTTTTCGTTGGATATCGTTTGCGCGCAACAACGTCGATTCGAGTTCTCCGATTTTTTTTTTTTTCTACGTTACTCGAAAGTGGGTCGTAGTAAAAGCGTCACGTTACATCGACGTTCCCATGACGTCCTACACAAAATCCCTCGGTCTTCTCGTTAATGCGTCTCCCTTACGAACCCGACTCGACGATAAATTAACTCGGCTGGCTGGTAAACTCGGTAGCTAGAGAAGTACCGGCAACATTACCGCGGCTACCAGATGGGATCCTCGGATGGAAGGCAGGTGTTTTCGGCAAATAGGGCGATCGAGAAGAAGCTAGTGCCGCTCTCTTTTATCGTTTAAAGATTAAATCTACTTCGCTAAGTTCGATAAGCTCGACGAGTGAGCCAACGAACGGAGGAGAAGAAAAAAAGGAAGAAGAAGGAAAGAAAGTCGAGGAAAGATTAATAAACTCGTCCCAGTTATTTTCGTAAACGATTTCGACTCGCGTTGCGGATCTCGATCGCCCGCTGAGAAAGACGGACGCGTCTCGTAAAATAACTCTTAGGGTTCGATGACTCTCTCTCTCTCTCTCTCTCTCTCTCTCTCTCTCTCTCTCTCTCACTCTCCCTCGCTCTTCGTACTTAAGCTCGCGTGGACTTCGTTTAAAAGGTACGCACATCGTAACGCATCGTTTATACCAGCTAGTTTACGAGCTTTCTGCGAATATCGCATAGCGAGCACGTTACTCGTAAGATGTAAAAGCCGAACGATGTTTCGAGTTACATTGAAAACTCCTCATCCCCGTCGATATAGCCGATATTACGTTCGCGTATCGATACGCTGGTTAATTCACGATTTCATTACCTACATCGCCACTGCGTTCATTGATCGAATTGGAACGTCGAGATAAGCGTAATATACGCGAGAGAATTTCATTCGCTATCCCATTGCGTGTTATCCGTTGAAATCTTTTCGCCGCTAATTTTTCTTTACTCTACTTCGTTGGCACACCTTTCCTTCTTCTTTTTCTTCTTTTTTTCTTTCGTGTCCTCCCTTCGAACCCGCCAAAGGACTTTCTCTAATCCCTTGAATTACAAGAAACCTGCTCGTTTAAGCGGACGCCATTTCCCAATTAGTTCGTCCCATTGAATTCGATAAGATAGCCCCTCTCCAGAATTCGTGCGCGAACGCTTCCGGGAGATCTATATTCGGAACGAGTTTAGAACAAGTAAAATCGTATTAGCTCGGTAATAAACCTCTTTCGCCCGGCCACTGTACTCCCCGCAACAAATTCATACAAACCGAGTCGAGTCGAACGACCGTTAAGTACTTGGAAATGTCACTAAACAAATCCAAAATCTATTCTTTGAAAAACTCTGCGTTAAAGCGACGTGGGACTAAAAGGCGAACGACGAACAACGGTGCATTCGAGAAAATCGACGAGTTTTTACGGACTACGAACGTACATACGTACCTATATGATTTGTATTTTAATCAGCGCAAAGTTAAGGTACGCCCACGAGAAATGATTAAATCCCGGCAACGAGTTACGATCACGCGCATTGTCGGCAGCTGCTACTGCTACTGCTAACGAGATACCGACGACGTAAATTCTCCTTTAACTCTCGAACGTTTCTGCGATCGTAGGAAAGATCGATGAACTCGTGCGGTTTCCAAAATCCTACCAGCCGGAATAGGAACGGCGCTCGCTCATCGTCCACGGTCTCGTCCAACAGTTTCGTCGACGTATAGGCGCAGAAGTGCGGCGGTGGTAACGAGATGTGACATCCGTACTAGCAACGTGAGCTGCATTAGCGCCGTTCTACGTTTCCGATTAGTACATCTAACGTCCATCTATGTGCCTACGTATTTACAAAGAGAGACGTCTATATCGTATCGCAGACGTTATATACGATATATCTCTTACCTCATTACCGCTCACTTTCCTTCATCGATCGCGTCACCGTGTATACGCTCCGTAAAAGGAGTACGCGAGCTTTGGGATCGTCGAAAGAAATCGAGCTCGTAAAAAGGCAACAAACTGATTTCGAAAGAAGGGGAGGACGTGAATTTTGAAATATCTCGTGTAACTGGTTGCGCAACAATGAAGGTCTCTGCCATATTACTCCGCCGTATGAAGAAAGAGAGAGAGAGAGAGAGAGAGAGAGAGAAGTAACAAACGCAATATAAAATCGTTTCGTCCGAAGCTTTGTTTTCGAGAAAATTGCTTCCATGTATTCGCTCGGTTACGCGCGTTCTCATTATTCGCAAATTTTATTTTCGCGTAAAAACAAAGCGTCGCGCGACAACGCTTTGTTCTACATTTTTTACTTACATCTTTTTTTTTGTACCTTTTACATGGAATCGCTAACCTCGTCGATTACAGAAAGACCTTTGTAAAAGGAAAAAAGAAAAAAAAAGCATTTTCCCTATCTACTACGGAGTAATTAAGCGTGACGAGTTAAAGTTAGAAAAATTATTCGAATATCCTACCGGCGACCCGGTCGAAGGTACGTATCTCGGGGCAAAGGGTGTCTCACGATGAGGATAACGAGTTGCAACTATCAATCGTAGTAAGAACGACAACGCTATTTTTCTTATCTTATCTAAGAGAAAACGGGGAGAGAGGAGAAAATAATAAGAGGAAGTTTCGTAATAAATCGATCCCCGACACCAAAGTTCCTTTATATCTGGAGAACCTCGAAGAAAGGGATATCGACGAAAGAGGAAAAGAGAAAGAGGGAGAAAGAGAGATAGAGGAAAGTCGTACTTTTTGTGAAAATAAATTTGAGAGAGTCGAAAGGAACCAACGGATCCTGAATCTTCGTACCACGAGCGATTAGACGTGCCAACTAAAGACAAACGTTTCGTGGAACGTCTAAGGAAAATAATCGAGTCCTGCTTCTTTCCAACCATCCGATATTCCTCGTACTTTAACACGGATCCGGTACGTATTTTAAGCATTGAAAAAATAAACGAGATCTATCTTGCTAATCGTAACATAGGTCGGGTGTTGTAATTCACGGATCATCGATTTAATTTTAGAGGGAAAGAGAGACGGAAATAGAGATATTGCGGGGAGTAGAGAGAGAGAGAGAGAGAGAACGCTTTCTAATTATGACAGAAATATTATTGTTTTAATACTCGGTACTAAATCTAGAATCGGATTATAGACTCATATCGAACGTATTCCAATGTAATCGGAACCCATGGAATATGCAATAGCGTAACATATTTCAATGAAATTTTCGTATATAATAGAAGTGTAACTTGGCGAGAGTAAGCTCTTCCCTATATATATATATATATATATATATATATATATATATATATATGTATATATATATGGAGCACCACCGGTAGGACGGCAATTCGTGGCTTTGTACTTTCGGGCGGTTCCTCCTGGCCTGGTCAGAGATAAATGGATCACGGGTACGTTGCCTCGTTCGCGCAGTTTGCCGAACAACGACCGTCAGGAACAGTCCCTACGAATCGAGATATAAGAACCGAGTCGCCCGATTTCGACTTCTCTTGGACTCTCGTGTGTGTATTCTTGAAAATAAATCGACCTACGTCGCGAGGAAATATTACGATTCGTTCGTTCGTGTTTGTTTTCATTTCTTGCCTTTTTTTTTTCTTGAAACGCTCGAAGGGAAATGTTGATAATTAAATAATATTGGCAAAATTGTTAGGTCGGACGATTTTTTTTTTTTTTCTTGACAACGAGTCTTCGTTCTGTTCGAAAAAATATAAAACCGATTTTCGTGCGCTTCCTTTGTCCGGTCTGTCCTGCGAACATATGGATTCCACAAGGACTTCTCGGAAGATCGACGCAAAATACGTCGTTTTAGAACACCAAGGAGGCCTCGATTACGCTTCCAGCATCGTTAAAGAGAGTCGGCACCTTCTCTTTGTAGGGAAGTATTTGTCGTTTCCATTAGTGCGTACACTTTCGTGTGCGTACATTAGCGGACTTTGACGTAGACTCGTTGCACGTCGCTCGTGTTCGCTCAAAAATTTCGATTCTGCTCGATACGTGACTCGTTCGATTTCAGTATTATCGATTTCAGGTGTCGTACGATTTTAACGCTAATATCGATCGTTAACGTTACATCGAATAAGTAAGCCAAATTCGATTACATTTCTATTCGCGTACTGGACGATTATCGTCGCCAGGGTTTTATGTAATTTATAAACGTTACACGCTCGATAATTACGTGAACTTTTTCAATCGCGAGCGTATCAATTAAGATTTTAATCGAAATCGATAATCGAGACTCGTTTCGCCGCGACCGCTTTGATTTTTCTAGTCCGCCCGTGGATTATGTAATAATACGCACACGTGCACGCACGCACACGCACGCGCGCGCGTCGAGATAAACACGACTGGAATTCGTTTAAAAGCTAAGAGAATAATTTACATAGTTCCGCCAACAAAGATTATGCAAAGGACAAACATTGTTCGCGCGAGCCTGTAAATCTATTAGCCGCATAAGTGAGGACGAAGAGAGAAAAAAAAAATACGACGGCAATTAGCGGTCGAACGAACTCTCGGACTTATTCAACGGGCGGAGCATAGAACGATTAGTTTGGGCCTCCGCCAAAACACTAATCACTCTTTCGTTTCGCTGACAAAAGTTTCTTGGACAGCGATCGCGATTGAGTTTTTCGTTGCGCCGGATGGAATCAATAACTTTTCTTTGAAACTACGTCGATTCGTTCTTCTATACGAGTCCGTATAAGAGAGCCCGAGAGATATCAAGTTTTTAGACAATGTGGCATTTTATGAAACGAATCACATCGAACAGAAAATAATTTATAGATACCCGGAACGCTTATCTACGTTCGAACAACCGTGCGCGCGCGAGAGAAAGAGAAGCATAGTTCGAAAACTATCTGGAGAATATCACGCGTCGTTCCGACGTAAATTCCAGCGTACATACTTTTCAGATTTTATAGGAGTAGCCGTCTCCAACGAACCGTTTTTAATTATTCCGTCATAACGATATCGCCTCCTAAACGTGTAACGAGAAGAGAAACTCGTTTCTCCACGTGGTCGATTAAATAAATGATTTTTGAAAAGTTCCATCGGATATACGTGTACGCAGGATATCTAGGTTCTAACACCTTTCGCGTTTGCCGATCGACTCGGCTTCGCCGATGTCAAAGAGTTCGACTCGTGTCGCTTTATTTTCCTCATTAGGAAGAATGACTTTGGAAAGCGCGGTAAAAGTGTTTTCGCGTCTCATCGTTTTCTAGCGACTCCTTTGATAGACGGTAAACGGCTAGAAAGTTTAAGTTAAATATTTATTTTCTACCAGAGAACAATACGAATCGAAACGAGGAAAATAGGAACGACGCCGTACGACGGAAAACGTCATAGTTCTCGCAAAGAAACGATTTCGCGTTGTAAACGTTAGTCGGTTGATCGTCGTTGCTTCGAGATTATTTCGGAGGCAGAAACTTGTAAAATCTCTCTCTCTCTCTCTCTCTCTCTCTCTCTCTCTCTTTCTCCTTTTCTCTCGACTTTTCTTTTTCTGGCGATAAAGCCAGGAAGATAACTCGGTGTACGCGTTCTCATGAAACGATTCATTGAGAGGACAAAAATGTTATTCACGAGCTTTTATCTACAAAGAAGACGAGCGAGGAGGGCGATCTTTATGAAACGTTTACGAGGAGAATGAGTTTGCGACTCGGACGTTATTGTCGCGTAGTCACGTTTATTTCGTTCTCCTCTCTTTGAACGGCGCAAGGCAGGGCTCTTTTAAAAAACGTAAGAAATTAGTTTTGCCTTGGGAGTGCACGCGCACGGACGTCCTTTTTCGATTTTGCTCCGATAGGAAAATAAAGTTTTTTCAAGGAGCTACGTTTATAGGCCGTTTTCCTTTCGAGAGGAAGGAGATAAGAAAGAACGTACGGCATCGCGCGTACGTGAGATACCAGCGAGAGACGCAACGGATTATGGCAAAACGTTAATTGATGAAGACAGTAGCGCCGGGCACAACTCATGCACGAATGTCTCGTGCACCTGCGCGTGCGTGTTTCACGGCTCTTGCCGCATGGGACAACGCGGGATGCCACCATCAATTAGATTAATCACGCGTGCCACTACCATTTGGAATGTATGCGTCCGAAATTCGGACCACCCTCAAATTCGCCGACGGCAATACACACTTGACGCGTCGATTAATCACTCGCGATGAGATAATTCCGTCCGCGTTCTTCAAACTTTGGCGCCGGCGCCTTCGACGCGACGATAATAAGTGCATCGGAAGCACGAAAATATTCTATTCGCGATTTATTTCGAGTCGGTCGATCACCACGCCTATCGCATTTTCCTTATACGCCGCGTACGCGTGCAAACACACGCGCGCGCACACATATATCGTACGTATATATTCGACGTTCGGAACGAATTTCAAGATTTAATTCATTCGGCTTTCGAAAGCCGATAGGTATGTATCGTAGAAGGAGTATCTAACTATTTACGGTTGCGCGTTAGAGGTTTCGCGGAAGCGTTCTCCTTCTGGTTCTCGTGTCATTGTACTAATGCATAGAACATACAAGACCGCGACTGCGTGGCACGGTAGTAGCGAGTCGAAAATAAAGGCCTCTTTGCCTCCTGAAAACGCGTCAGTTAACACGATGCGCGAGACTTAACGTCTTAACTTAACGATCGCCATAAAGAAGTTTGCGCGGACAGACAGCGCGTAGAAAAGCGTCGATACGCTACACCTTTCTCGCGTTTAATGACACTAACGGTACGGGAAAGTCGAATTTTTCTCCGCGATTCCGAAGCTTTTTTTATCGTCGGTCGGCAGAGCCCGTCGATATCGGCAGCGGAATTAATCCGCGGCGGATTCTCCGCGTTAAGCTCTTTCGTTCCCTCTTTCCTCCGTCCTTTCTCTCTTTCTTTCGTTCTTCGATTCTCGATAGGGAAATTCGAAGGCATGATTAATGGCCGTCTAATTGAGCGAGGAATGAGTCGTCGCTTCAATCGCGAGACCATCTTGTCGTTTGTTCGAGAACGACTTGCCGGCAGCAGCCGACTTATTATCCTTCCTCTCGTTAACGCGTCGATCGTTTCGAGCTTAGAGACTCTGGCGGATTCAGCTATTATTTATTTCGCTCGGCGATTCCGTTGTGAAAACAAGAGAGAACGAAACGTAATGCGACGCGATTTCTGCGATTTGTACGATTTGTACGATTGATTTTAAGGAAGGAATGACGAAAAAGAAAAACGATTACATTATTAAATCATCTTATCGGTCAGCAAATTGTGAAAGCAACGCGTTCGCGATAACTACGTATGCGTTTCAATACGCGAATAAATAACGGTTCGCGTTGACAATTCCATAAATTTTCGTGAATCGGCATTACGTGGAAAATCGCGTGCGTTCGATCGATGCGAATAATGAACGGTTACGAGATATCACCCTGTTTGGTATAGCGCAGTGTATATCCACGGACGAAGCCGAGCCGATTTCTATTACAGATTAGAGACACAATCGCAAGATGAATCTACGCGCAATCAGTGCGCGATTCCAATGGACTACCTCTCCCTCCCTCTCTCTCTCTCTCTCTCTCTCTCTCTCTCTCTCTGCCGCACCTGAGCGGCGTACCGACAATTTTCTCTCTTTACGAAGACGCGTAAAAAAGAAGAAGGAAAAGATCGAGATCGAACCGTTGTCATTCTTCCATTAATTTTATCATCGACGCGTCTCCCCGGTCGATGGAAGGCCGATGCAAAAACGATGAAACTGATGATAGCTGCATTATTATTGCTTCTTGCCATTTTCGAGCATTCCTCTCGAAATATGTCAAAGTTCGTGGCAAGTGCAGACGGAGTTGTGTGCGTAAGCCGGTTAGAGTATGGTGGGGTAAAAGTATGCAACGAGGATGCATGCTTGTACGACGCACCTTACCCAAAGCGTTCCTATTTTCCAACGACGGTGAGGCAAACTTCGCGAGCGTGCATTCGCGCGAACTATGCGCGAACCTTTGAAACGTTCTCGTCCTTCGCGAATTTCCACCATTCAACGTGCCTCTACGTGACTACGTGTATATATATACATATATATATATAAAGAGAGAGAGAGAGAGAGAGAGAGACGCGCGCACATATAACGTACTTACGCGCGTATATAAATACGCTCGCGTACGCGTTTATGCGGGTCGGCAATCGCGCTAATTGTAAGTGGTGCCGCGCGGAAAATCGCACAGACGGCGCGTGACGTCGTAATTACGAGGCACTCGTGGCATAAACCACCGTCGCAATCTTTTTATTCGGGATCAAAGAGCAAGCACCGAAATACGCGAGGCGAGAGGACTCTGGAGAAATAATTCGGTCGTATCGGGAAAATGCAAAGATTCGTTGAAAACGCGCGAGGGCAAGAATCGATTGCATTATCTCGCGTCTACGAGTAATAATCGCTATGCGCGCGATATATCGTGCTATAAATTCTAGAAAGGATGACGTGTACGAACGCGCGCACGAGGGGAAAGTAAAAAGACGCTGCCGATCGTCGTAGTTTCTTGAAGAATTCGTAGACGGCCTCTTCTCCGATCCGGTCTAGACCTGTTTGATTTTCTGCTGAAAGGAATATTGAAAGTAGGACAGTAGGACCTGTTTCGCGAGAAAGGAAGGGTTCTAAAGATCTTATTACGGTATCCCTCGCGTGCCTTCGGGACACACGGCCCCTTCCGAGCCCTTCTCCGTTCCCTCTCGACGCTTACCTCGCAGGTGTGTGAGTAAACCGGTGGTCTTCGCTACGGCTTATACCGGGTGATCGCTCGCGAACAATTCCCTAAACGACATCTTCGCTCTCAACTTTTTTGACCTTCCGCTCCGTCCTATCGTCTCAATACGTCCTCTCCTCGTTCTAGATCGTCTACACGGTCGAGAACGCGCGACACGAAACGCACTAATAACGCGCACACACGCAGGTGCTCGAACAAAGCTCGAAGACCCCGTCGACATTCCTCGAATATCTCCGGTCGTTGCGGCGGCGGCGGCGGCGGCGGCGGCGGCGACGACGGCAACGGGTTGTCTCGTTTTACGGAGTCGCTACGGCTGCGTAATACGCACGTACGTTCAGGGGGTACGAATCGTATACACGAAAAATATAAATACGCGCGTGCATTTCCCTCTGTAGGGATAGAAGAGAGCTCGCTTCCGATTCTTCGCTTCCTGAATTCTCCCGGCTTCGGGGACTATTTCGTAGAGAAAAGAGAAGAAGAAAGAAGGATATTACGTTCTTGAAATACGGACCGGGTCGCGCGGATATCCCTCCCTCCTCTGTAGGCTATTTTTCTCCCTCCGAAAGAAAGGCTGTTTCCGAACGAAAGAGTTTTTCCTCGAAGGTTTATCAATCGTTCAAAATGAAAGTGTTCGATGAATTGTAAAGAAACAAAAGGAGGAAAAGGAAAGCGATATGGTATCTCGGGCAGAGAACGGAGCTAATTTTCCGTGTCGACGTTTATCGATGATCCCTCAGCGTGATATTTCTCTCACGGAACAATCACCTTTCGATTTCTCTCGGATGGATGGCACACGTTCGGGCTCGTTTGCGGTCGAAGCTTTACCGTACGACGACGGGAGTAATCACGAAGCGACGGACGCGGCACGGGGAAAACGGAAATTTCGGCGATCGGTTTTCAAATCGGATTTCGTTCTCGCCCCGGCGAATTCCCTGCGGTCTTCGGCCGAGACCGCAAACGCGAAGACGGAGGTGCGTGTTCCTCGCCGCAAATCGTTTTGCACCGTCTCCTCCCGTTTTCGTTAACCAAAGACAACATTCCTTCGATTCCGACTACGATTTTAATCTTTCCCCGCTTCTTTCAAGGAGCTCCTAATGAAAGGGATGTCAAAAGAAAGATCAATGCTCGCTCGTTCGCCTTTCTCTCCTCTCCTCCTTTCCCTTGCCCGTCGACTGCCGATTTTCATTTCTTCCCTTTGATCGCAACTCGTTGATTGCGAGCAAACCAAAATTGTGCGTTCGTTGCTCCTTGATTGGTATCTTCGCGGCGATCCTTGTCTCGCGTCTCTTTCGTTTGCTCTTATCCGTGTCCTTCGTCGAGAAACGTCGTGTCTTTGAAACGAGCCCACGACGAACGATCTCTGGGAAATTGATACTCTTGGCTCTATCTCCGTCCTCGTGTGGACTCTTCCGATCCATCTTCCTTCTGTCCTTCCCTTTGTCTCTCCACTCTTCTCCGTGTCTCTCGTTCTCTCTCCGGTCACGAACGAGAGCATACCTTGACCGCGCTCTTCTACACTCGGGGAGTTTGGATCAAGGGATCAGTAGACGGTAGAGCAGGCCAGGCAGGGTCCGAGCGAACGAGCGAAGAGTTCGACTCGCTCCGGAGGAGGAAAGGAGGAGAGAGAGAGAGAGAGAGAGAGAGAGAGACGGAAAGGGTCCACGTCCAGCCGAGTGTGAGAAAGCGGCATCCGAGTTGGCGCGCGAACGATGAGGATGCCAGGTTAGAACGGAGCAACAGAGTGCGACGTTTCAGGCGTTCGTACTACCAAGAGAACATGCCGTAGAGTCGTTGGTAGACCTGAGCCAGACGGAGGGTGCCTTTATCGCGCCTCCGAGAGAGCGAGAGCGAGAGAGAAAGAATTCGAGGAAGAAGAGGATGGGAGAAGACGGAAAAAGGGGAGAGAGCGGAACGATCGATCGAGCGTGCGTGCGTGTGTGCGAGAGCTGAGAAAGAGAGACGCGAAGAGAGAAACGCGGAGTGGCCGAAAGAGAAAGAGAGAAATGGAAGGAGAAGCAACAGGTTGGAAGGTTCGCCTCGTCGAGAGTTATCAGCGGATGCGACCTCAAGAAATTACGTGCCACACGCGCGTGGTGACCCGTATACGTGTCCGCGCGTCCCTAGTTTATACGAAAATCAAACATCGAACCTTTTCGAAGGACTATCAACGCGCGTAACGTATACTTGCCGCGTATGCGCTAAATACCGTATGGTATTTTATCCCTCGCGCTGCTCGCGCTTTAATAGTTTTCCGGTCGACGTATACGGGGTGTATGTAAATTGTTGGCGCGAACTTTCTTGGTCGATGGAATTCATTAGGAGGAAACCTGCGGCTTTTTTCGCTACTATCCGGCATTTAAATCTGCTATGATCATCCTCCCAACCCGCCTACGGAGAGAATTACGAGCCGCGGTTTCTTTTTTTCGGATCGGTACATCGACGTGGTACGAGGGAATCAAAGTCAGTGCCTTGTATCAGCCTCATCGTCGTCATCCTCCTCCTCGTCCCCGTCGGCAACCGCTGAAAATAAAAATATCGCGAGGTCGGCATCCCTCCGTCGATCGGTGTACCCACGTAAGTACTTCGTTTTGCTCCCTTTGAGAAGTACTCTAGAGGCACTCGACGAGACTCTCTTGTAATTACCATGATCAAACAATGTTAGAGGGAAATCGTAGCCACGTAATACCACGAACGGACTCACGAGTGGATCTCGGAGACATTCCAACGAGCGATCTCTCCGATTGATCTCTCTCGGCAGACGCTCTTTGAGTTTCTCTGATTATAATCCACAAACGTGAACTCGGAGCTTGTCCGAAAATGTCTGTGTGTGGCGAGATATATATGGCACGACATGCGCGTGCATACGTATAGAGAGAGAGAGAGAGAGAGAGAGAGAGAGAGCCACTCGGACACACACGCATGCTTTCGCTTCGCTTCGGCGTACGTTCTCTCTGTGTAGAGGAGCAGAATGGACGTACGGAGACAAGGAGAACAGCAAGCAATCGTTGTTGTTTCTCCGGGTCCTCGTCCGGAAGAGACGATAGAACGATGTTTCCGATCTAACGCGTTCTAATCGCGTTGGCAACGCGCGACGAAAGACGCTACGTTAAAAAAAAAAAAAAGACAGAAACCCGGCGACGAATCTTATAACCGACTCGATCCGACGCGATCCGACGATGAATTTCTTGCTTCTTTTCTTTTCTTTCGGTTTTCTCTCTTTTCTGATCTTTCGACCCCCGGTACTTTATCGGCTTTACGTCAGTCCGCGCGTCGACCATAATATTTAGGAGCAAACTCGTCGTCTTCCTCGTCAAATTTCTTACAGACGACTGACTATGAAAAACCCGAGCGTCGCCCTTTCCCCGTCCCTTCCCGCTTCTACTTCTGCGAATCTACGCTTCCGTGACTTTGAAAGCGATTTGACAAAATCGATCGAAAGAGAATACATTTGATCTTTTATATATTTAATCTTTCGACTGTGGAAAGTTTCCGGTCTTGCCCATTTTAATCGTTCGTTTTAATCGTCGATTTCATAGCTGCCTTATTGCTTCGATTAAATTAGTTTAATCCTTTCCGTATTCTCGTAGACGAGGAAGACCATTTTCGATTACATCGTCTTCTCTCGTCTCGACCCGACGAAGTAAGTACCAGGAGAACAGAAAATGCATCGTGTTGCCTCCTGCGCTAGGGTGCATATACTTGCATGCGAACGCACATATACCTATACCACGTATAACCATATAACGCACGTAGGCGAGCTATGCACGGTTTTACGAGTCCATTCCAGCGAGTTTATAAATAATGGACGACCGGATGAATTATTGATCTGTGCGAATCGATCGAAACGAATTGCTTTATCATCATCGGGAGCTCTCGCCCGAAGGAATGCATTTTTGATTGTTCCCTGCATCTGCACCCTCTTCTACTTTTAGTCAACGCGTTTATATCGCTCTTCCACTTACTCGTTAGAAGCGAAAGAGACGTTAACGGTCGACGTAAATTACTTTGAAAATTTAAGCGATGCGCGAATGCTCCCTCGATTTCTACGACGATGGGGAATTTCGTACTCGATAGATACTACTTTCGCCCATCGCAAAATTTCGTGGAATCGGCTCTTCTTTGATCGCACCAAGTTCCTCGTTGGTTCACCCTGTATGCACGTACGCTAGTTCAACGGAGAAAAAACATCGTAAGGTTCGAGCCAACAGTCGGCCCTTTCGATGCCCTTCCGGAAAGACCGGACTCCCTTTTTCGTTGACCTTTCTTCCGCGAAAAGCCACCATGCTAAGCACATGTGTGGTCGCAGCCGAGAGAGAGAGAGAGAGAGAGAGAGAGAGAGAGAGAGAGAGAGAGAGAGAGAGAGAGACGGCCTGCTAGAAAGTTTTAGTGCGGACCGTTGACCCGAGCCTGAGGAATAATTCACGAGTATCTTTGCCGGCACGTCGAGTGTTTCGAAACTATAGGGAAGAATCGAATTTAACCAATTGATGTTCCTACTGCTAAATAAATATTCTAAAGGATCCTTTTTATCTTACGTGGTACGAACTCGATGCGCTAAATAGAATATCTTCGATGGAATTTAATTACACGCGCGTTAAAAGTTTGTTAAAACATTTCTCAGAGCTTCGTCCGAGCGATAAAAGCGATAAGATTTATATTAAAAAAATTTATATTTCAAACGTGGTTGTTAGCTTCTTTTAAAAGTCCCCCAACACGGCACGGGATTACGGATGGATATTAAAGCAACGCATACGTACCTACGTACATTCAACTGATAAAAGCGTAGAACGTTTAGTCGGCTGCATCAAAGGCTCGTACAATCTTCGGGCTCTCTCTTACTAACTCATGCTAATCGTCAACCCTTTGACAGTGGTGCTCATTCTTTGACGCGATCTTCGATCGATCTACCGGACGAGCGCGAATCCGAGAAGAATATTCGATCGTGCTCGATCTCTTATTATGCGCATCAATTTGCACCTATGCACCTATGCGTATATCGTTTTCGATACGAATAGAAGTAAAATCTCGAAGGGATCGTTCGATTCGACGAAAAAAGTATAAGAATCCACAGATTCGTGGATTATTCAGGAAGATACGCGTGGATATATCACGCTCCACGAAAGTAATTGCATCGAGAGGAGAGATGGCGGATACGGTACGGTCAGGGTGCCGCGAGAAAATAATTTTCCACTCCTCCTCTCGGGCTCCTTGCTTTTTTCATGCACGTGACGCACGTGTCCGGAGTAGTCGGGCGATAAATAAACCACGAGATGTACCTGAATGTGTCTCGGTCGGAGAGAACTCGGAGTAGGAGAAGTAGAACGCGTGTAACGAAGAAAAGGGTGTGCCCTGGAGTATTAACTTATGGAACAGAAATAACAGCCTTCTCCCCCTGGAGGAGCCAAAATAACTCACGAAATACTGGATTGTCCGCAACATGTACGTGCTCTGTACCTGAGAGAGAGAGAGAGAGAGAGAGAGGGACGTGGAAATAGATACGGATAGAGAAAGAGAGTGCTTCCCACGTTTGGAATTCCGGCTGCTCAATATTTCTAGCCGCGGATGGACCGTCTATTTATTACTCGTCCTACGGAATTGTTTATTTGCCTAAGCGCATACACGGCGACCGAAGTGAAATAGAATCTAACTGTTCGTCGCGTGGGAGGGTAAGAAAAATGTAACAATACCGTTCGTATCCATGATATTTCGACTTCGACTTTCCCTAGAGAAAAAAAAGCGTTTTCGAATATTTCGACGGAAGAAGATATTACTCCTTTGTACTTTAATCGTATAAAAAGTCAACGAACGAGAGAAGAAGAACGTTCTCGAACCGAAAATGCAACGATATTGCAACGAGCATCGATATCGCGGCTTTGTTTACCGTACGATCTCCGATATCGAAATGATCGATTAGAAAGATTTTCGAATGACCGTCGCTCCACGAATACGTACGTTACCGTGCGTTATAAATCGAACGTTAGGGAACGTTAAATCGAACCACGTATCTCTCCTATTTACTTTAACGAGCACTCGAAATGAATAAGTACGAAGGCGATAGAAAGACGTCGCGGACGCGAGTATATCTGTTCGAAAATTGCATTCGATGCGTCGGCTTTCGTGACCAGTGTGTACACGCATGCCGTGTATCTGCGTGCATACATATAAACGCGGTGAATTTTAAAGGCCGTCATGTTACACGCGTAACACAGTCGGTATAAACGTATTTAGGTATGTACGTACGTACGTACACAAAGTCGGAAGGTGGTACGTCTACATAGAAATAGAAGGAAGGAATTAGCATAAGCCATTGTCCTGCCAGTTCGCTGGCCAGTAGGAAGTATCTGAAAGCTCCTCGCAATAAGCCTTTCCACGGCGCAGGTGTAGTACTGTTATAACCGTAAATTGAAGCCGAGGATGTCCGATTTTCTTGGGCTTTCTTTTTTTTTTTTTTTTAACGCCGGATTAACGAGCGACTCGATAATTTCGTTCGTTAATTATACGATCGAAGTATTAATCGATTAAACAAAGTTGAAAGAAAAAGCGGTCGAGCGGTTGGTTCCCAGTATCGTCTATTTTTATAATCGATCAAACGAAGAAAGGACGGAAAGGAAACACGTGTTGGCCATGCTGTCCTGCTTTCTTGGCATGTGCGAATCGTATGTCTCTGATGGATTTACCAACGCTTTCGTTGGTTGAACCGGCTCTTTAAGTTAGCCTTCGCGAGGAGAGGCATACCATTGAGACATTTAAACGTTGAACGACGAATGATCGATCGAGGAAGGATAAAAGACGAAAAAATAAAAAGAGGACTAACCACGTGCTCCTGATGACGGTCATCCCGATGAGGATGCTCTCCGGCCGAAGGAAACACCGGAATGCCCTCTCGGCGAGATTAACGACACGACGCGAAGAAGAAGAGGAACACGCAGTACCTCTACGGACGGGAGTCGGGCGCTGACTGAACGTGACTGCGATTCTCTGGAACCGGGAGGAGGCTGCGTCGACCAGCCAGGGACCACGAGCCTGTGGCCTCCTCCTGACACTCGAGTCGTAACTAATTTTTCCCTACCCCTTCCCCTCCCCGCCCGTCCCTCCCATCTCTCTTTTTCTCTTTCTTCTCCTCCCTCGCTCTCTCACAGAATTCCTTCCGAACTTGATCGAAGTCCGCCGTCGTTACATCGTGATTTCCCGTTTTAGACTTCGAGAAGCGAACCTTTTTTCTCAAAGATTCCGAAAGGTTTCGGAAAGACCGGGTACGTGGGTAACGTGCCGTCGAGTAAACGTGCTCTCTTGTTTCGAGAAGAGGACCAATTAGACGACAAAAAGGGGAAGTAAAATTACCACTTTTTGTTTCTAGTTCTTCTCGATATTCTTACGTAGGCGCGAGGTGATCAAGATGCGATACGTGTCGGGAGATCTCTTAAAGAGACCGGCTTTTGAAAATTCATTCGATTCTCTCGCGGAGCAGAGGCGGGAACGTCTTAATGGAAACGAAGCGATGGCTGGCGAGCAAACGGATGGATGAACGATCGGATGAGCAAAGGAGCGAGCGATTTACGACCAATCCAGTCTCTCTCCCTCTCTCTCTCTCTCTCTCTCTCTCTCTCTCTCTCTCTCTATCTATCTATCTCTTTTTAGCACGTGGAAACGTCCGATGAATAATGTAAGGCATGCTTCGCGATCGGCCGTTAATAGTAACGAGCGAGCATTATTCCTCAGCGAGGAGTACTCGAATGGCACCTCGCATGGCCCTCAAACGAACGGCAGTACTTCGTATAATTAAACTTTCAGACCAATTACCGTCCCTTCCCCACCCACGGAGGGCGTCTCGCAGAGCTTCTCGAAAGAACACTTTCCGAGTGCGCTTCGACTTCTCGTCGAACGTCATAACGCACGTTGGAGGCCAACGATAACGACTTTTAATAAGAAATGAACACATAAAAGAACCTTTGTTCGATCTGGCCACGAATCACTAAAATTAAATTTTAATGTTTCGCCGGTCGTGTAAGAGAGAAACGTTTCTTCTTTTTCATTTCATTGCTTTTTGTCGTACATATCATTTCGATGATAATAATTTGAAGTCGATAAAATTGTTCGTCGCGCGACAAAATTGCACTTCGAGAGTCAACCGCCGTCGCAAATGCATTAATAAATTTCTGTCCGTCGGGAGGAAAGTATCGCATGAGTTTTTCATATAAATTCAAATGTTGTATGTACGTATATATGTGTATACATATAAATATGTGTGTGTGTGTGTGTGCGTGTGTATGCTCGACGGGGGCGCATACGAACAGCGAATCGTATATCCCACGCGTGGGCTACGCAAGCGCGTTACTTATTCTCGTAATGTAAACGTCAGGACGATCGTAATATCGCAAAATTTTCGAAATAGAAGGTAGGCGAGATCGTTCCATACGCGGAAGTACGTTCTCTTTGGTTCGTGGGCTTGCTATATTTAAAACTGTCAAACTTATAAAAAGAAGACGAAAATCGAAATCAAATTCGTCCTTTTCAAGAGATAATAAATAAAAGAAACACCGTTAAGGATTCTGTACTCGATCGCGATCTACGACGACTTGGGAAGAAGGGAAAAAATAAGATAAAAAAAATAAGGAAAGCAAAGAAACAGAGCAAAAGAATTTGGTAATATTTCACACTAACCGGATAAATCGATGGTGCATGATTAACGGCGTGGTCCGCCGATCGAGCGGAGATCCAAGCAGTCCTCACGAAGATTCCCAGCTCGAAACTTGAACCAACGATGTCTTTACGTACTCGCGTACGTGTAGAAGAGAGGAAGAAGGACCGAATTGCGTTGCTCGCGCGCCTGCGACTCGCGAGAGAAAACTAAGCCGAAAGAGGCTTATAGCGAGACCGAAGAGAGAGGACCGCTCTGTTGGAACCCCCGATGCGAAGGAGGAGAGAGAGGCGGAGAGATAGACAGAGGGAGAGGGAGAGAGAACGAGAGAGAGAGAGAGAGAACGAGAGAGAGAGTAGGGTGCAGGCGCAGCAGAGCAAAGAGGAGAAGGAAGAAGAGTAGGAGGGAGAGAGGGAGGTGATGGAGTCCAAGAGGGATTCGGAGAGGAACCGGTGGGGACTTCTTGCTCATTCATACTCGAACGCCTCCGCACAGAACGAGAGAGAGTCTCTCTCTCTCCCTCTTTCTCTCCACGAATGTCTCCATGTAACTTCTTGCGCGGCACTCGAGATGCGTTCAATGCCACTTAATCAACGTATTTCTCGAGATTAGAGCCGAAACGTTCGTTAATAATCGTCATTTTCCGTCTCTCTTTCTCCCAGCTAATCTTCTCATCGAATTAGCGGCTAGTATTGTTCGTTATCGCGTCTGTGAATTCGTTGTTAGTCGAGCATTCAAACTTGTACGAGATTATTCAAGATTTTCTCCATATCGATTCGTCAAAACTTGTCTGTTAGTTTTATCAATTGATAATTAGAAATTCAAGTAATCTAATACTTGGAAATTGTTGCTCGAACAAAGACCTTTGAAACGAAGAATAAATGGGAGTAAAGCGTAGAAAATCCTAACGGCGATCAACGTTCAAATATTGTTAATTCGACGATTAATGAATACGGAGAGATGTCACGACGCGTATGACGGGCATTGGCATATACGCCTGATCAATTTCGATCAATCCCTGATAATTCCGTTCAAAATGAAACTGCATTTCGGGGCGTACCAATTCATAATCGTACACGTATGTATGCACGTACCTTTTATTAATTACCATACGATTTCGTTAATTACGAAGCATTATGCCGTACACGTGCATACGAGCCAATCGGAATATTCGCGACGTGTAACCGTGGTCCGATGTCCAATACTTGCGTTTCTAATGCTAATGCGTATTAGTGACAAGCTTTAAGTCATCCTAGTTATTTTCTACTCTATGTTCATTATCTTTAACCTCGTATTAAACACACGACGCAGCCTTTGAAGTCACCGCGAGATAAAAGAAAAAAAAAAGAAAAAAAAAAGAAAGAAACAAAAAAGAAATGGAAGAAAAAATATTACTAATATATGTCGGTGTTAAAAAAGTGGATAGATACATAGAATAGTAAGTACGTATTTAAGTCTATTGTATTGTTCGCATTAAAAATAAATATCTACGTAATGATTAATCGTATAATATAATAACCACATAAACGCATCGTGACCTCTCAGACACCGATCTCCATTCTAATGCACGCTCATAGAATTCTCCATTAACCGTAATAGTCTATCATTTTCCGAACCGATGTTCCGTACGACCGAATCGCGTTGGTATACCCAACGATGCGATTTTGCAGATAGAAAAGTTAATTTCGTCGCGAGATTGTTCGTCGTTCGAAAAACAAAAAAAAATATAGAAAAAAAATGAAAGAGTTGAAAGAATAAAAAAGGAAGAATAAATCGAAAAAAATTGAAAAGAAATTGAATCGAAAATTTGTTAAATCGGTAACACGCGCGATATTCTTTAGACGTACGTACGTGTATGCGTATGCTATTCGGTGGGCGTAAAAGGAAATGTGCCGGATGACCTCGGGTAGCTTCGGTTGTATTTAGGACACCCGATAGATGATAGCTACGGGCTCCAGGATGCAAACTGATAGAAACTGGCGCGTGTGATTCAACTTCATTAAGAGATATACGCGCACGCGTGTGTGTATGTGTGTGCGTGTGCGCGCGTGCCTGCGCGTGGATGTATATATTATAAATACGTTCATTCAGATTTACCTTCGATATTTTCAACCTTTCAAATTCACGTTTCGCTTATCACCCATGAAATAATTATCGATGTAAGGCTTTGAATAACTTCGTACCTTGCGAGGCGATGGCAAATACGAGACCGAATTTCGTCTTTTTCTCTTTTAAATCCTACAAAATAATATTCGAGCTCCAAAGATCATATCCACGATAGTAGCGTAGATTACGCGCGTAGACGCATGCACGTGTAGGTACGTACGTACGTAAATAAATGTATAAGCGAATCGACGTTTCGTTTTCGCACAAATTATAATGGTATCGTTAAGTAGTCGTAGAGAAGTAGCGCATGGGATGACGTTTATCGTTGGTCCATTTTTATCTTCTTCTACTTCGTTGATAGAAGCCAATTTGGCAAGAGGTTCATTAAAATAATTGGGTCGCCAGATAAGTTTTTATATTTTTCGCCTGCTTCGAGTCAGGAACAAAACGATTGAATAACGTCTATTAAAAGAACGAGAGGCGGAATCTGCTGTTTTTCAATCAATGTGTAAGTCTATTATACGTACGCATAGGCGCGTGTACGTGTGCGAACTGAATTCCGTTGAAAATTATAAAACAGACGAGGAGAGTGAGCCTAGGTTATGCCGTATGCCATAGATTTCTAACTAATTCTCTAAGCGAGACACCGCGACGTCGTTTATTTCTTAGTAGGGTGTCGTCGATAAGATCACCGAAGCGACAAAGAAAAATGGCTTATTCTTACAACATCGAAGAGGTTCCGATGGCCGACGAGCCGTGCGTGGAACACGACATTCGTCGTGCGAAACAATTTTTGCTGAGGCACAGTCCCGAGTCCGGTGATAATCTGTACGTAATTGCCGGTACGGGATTTAGAAAGAAACATATAGACTTTTACCATCCAAAGATTCTAGGTACGACCACTTATCGGATCTCCTCTCAAAGATACTCGCGGAAAGGCCGAAAAATGCTGTCGATTTATTCGAGGAGTATAGCAAAAGGTTGAAGGAAGAAAGATTCAAAACCCAGACTAATCATTTGCATGACGTATACGTCCCACCTATGCAATATGAAAATGCAAAGAAGCTCATCGCGCTGTTTCAAGTAATCAAACGTTTCGAGTTAAAATCCGTTCGATTCTACGTGCGTAATTTGAAAAATCGTCTCTCCGATCGAAGAGCGCGGAACCCGAAACGAGACAGGAAGAAGATAGAATGGAGGAGGACGAGGAGAGTGAGAGAAAGAAATCGATACCAAATATGATGGACTTGCTATTTTATTTCGAACAAACTGGCGTGGGTTTGCCACGAAGCGAGATGATTTTGCTTAATCTAGCGATAAGAAAACTAGCTAGCAGCATGCCCATCGAAAACGTGAGGTACCACCGTCTATAGAATATTTTCCTAAGTATGCACTAGGTGTTATCTTTGAAGTATAGTAACTGAAAATTTGAGTCTTCGCGAGTATAGGTTTTGGGGTAAGATCCTTGGTAATCCGAAGAATTATTACGTCGTGGAAGCCGAACTTAATGAGGACGAGCTACGAAGGAGATTAGAGGTAATTGCTACTATATCGGTTTCAACGATTTTTTTTTTTTTTTTTCGATTAAAACGAAGAATAATTTCAAAGTAGCAAGTGACAGCCGCGGAGGAAATTAGAGAAGAAAATAGGGAAGAGAGAGTGCAGGAAGAGGCGGAAATTTCAGGCGAAGATCAGGAAAAAGGATTGCAGTTGGTATTTCCACCATTGCCGATTAGTACATGGAAAATACCAGCGGAAGTGCCACCGGAACAAATTGGAACTGGTGTAAACGCTAAGGTCCAAAGTTTTCTCTTTAATCTACTTTTTATTATATCTTTTCTTCTCTCTTTTTTCTTTTTCTTTTTGTTTTCTTCTCTTTCCCCCCACTCCTTTCCATTTTCTATATCTTTTAGGTATATTTCGTATGCAACAGGCTAGGAATCGACGATTGGCTCGAACTTCCGCCGGTCACGCCGCAACAAATAGTGATTTCTCGTGAAATCGTTCGTTACTTTACCGGCAACTTGAAGACACCGGTATAAATTAATATTTTGGATTATTTTACGAAACGACGCACATATCTCTTTTCGATCGTTAGATACACACTTTTCCACCGTTTCCCGGCACCGAAGAGAACTATCTCCGAGCAGAAATCGCGAGAATCAGCGCAGCGACCGACATATCGCCGATAGGCTATTTTACGTTCGGCGGATTAGACGAGGAAGAGGAGATAGATGAAGAAATGGAAGAAGGTGAGGATCGCGATATGTATCGACCTGTGTTTTTAAAGTCTCTCAAACCGAACGAAACGTTAGAATTTCGATCTAATTGGTTGTCAACGAGGTTATCCTATATTCAGGAGGGACCTTGACGGAGAATGTACATTACGATCCATTGCCAGTCAAGGATCTAGTGGATCCATCAATGTCGAATTGGTGTCATCATACTCCGTACATTCTGAAGCAGGGACGTACGGTGTGGTGGGATCCACGAGAAAGAGAGGTTGACAAACTATTTCGTAAAATTATTTTCATTCTCGCTTTCCGAGTATCAATTAATTTTTAATTAATCTTTAAAGAGGAACTTTTTATTCGCGTTTGACTACCATGATTGTTGATCGTTGACGAAGTGATCGAGCGAATGACTTGATGATTTAATCGTGTCGCGCCGTTAACGTTTAATCGTTCATTGCGATTTATAATAAAACATTTCTTTTTTAAGCTCGACGATTAATCAAACGAAATATGCAATCGACAAAATTGAAACCGTCTAGCTCAAAAAAATAACTTGGAAAATGACTTAGGAAGGAACGTTGAGAGAAGAAGAGGAAGAGGAAGGTGAAGAGGATGAAACAAGAGTCGGAGATGCGGTCAGAGAAACTGGACCACCTTTGTTGACGCCATTGTCCGAAGATGCCATTTTAGAATCTGTATTTCCGTGGACGACCAGGCAATCGTCGTTCGTTCAACTAGACACCGCGGTTGCGTTAGTAAGGTCAAATATTTGGCCTGGTGCTTACGCGTTCGCCGTTGACAGGTGCGTCTACATGTTCGATATCCCATTAAAACATTTGTCCATTCGACACATCGAACTAAGAAAGGAAAAGACGAGGAAAAGCTCAACGAGATGATTAGCAATTTGTCCATTCCATCGTAATGCCCGTACCCATGCTCGTGTCCATGCACATGCACATGCACATGCACATGCATAGGCACGGACCTATTTCACGGCATAAAATGAATGTTCGCGCATACCACGATCGTTCGAGATCGCGAAATGAGCTAACGGAGCGGAGGAAATTATGCTGATCTGCAGTCACGTTACCAGAAAATTAATGCGCGCGAAATTACGCTAATGCAATTTTAATGGTGTCATTTTCGCAGACGTTTCGCCAACGTGTACATCGGCTGGGGTCACAAGTACACCGCTTACAATTACAATCCACCGTCTATGCCTCCCGTTCAGGATCAGTATAGAATTGGTCCCGAGGTCATGGAGATTCGGGATCCTACTTTTGAAGAAGAGGAGGCTTACCGTATCGCTCATTTACCACCACCACCATTATCGATAGGTAATGATATTGTTAACAATAATAATCGATAATTAACGCATTCGTTCGATGTAACGTTTCGTACGTGTAGGAGAAGGGGAGGAAGAGCTAGGAGAGGAAGAGGAAGAGGAAGAGGACGAGGAAGAGGATGAATGATCGACAATTAACTTCTTGAATAATTCAAATCAACATAAGCTCGATTAAAGATAATAAAATAAGAACAAAATAATCAACCCTGAAAATGTATTTAAATATCTTCCCGCGTATTTACCGATGCGGTAGAGAGATTCTACGTCACGATACTATTCGTCGGCAAGTAGATTCCTTCTTTTTCAAGAAATATTTTTACTCCAGAGGTAACCGATATTATCGATAATCCTTATGGGTTTATAGTCCTAATCCGCTTACCACCTTCCGATCGAAGCGAGTGTAACTTCACAAGATGTGCATTTAACGGATATGAACAAGATATGAACTGCGATAGCAATAGAGGGAATACGAAAAATATAATATTTAATCTGAACAGTATAAATAAAAATGAACGAAAATAATGATTTTAAATTATAGCAAGATTACAGAGCGAATTTAAACCGATGGAAATAATGCCATCTACAATGCTCTTACTCATCGTATTTCATAAAAAGAACGTTTTTTTTTTAATTCTAATTAATTACGAGAGATTGTATTTTTTATTATATATACGCGTTGTAATATATTTATTTAATCGACAATAATATCTCCAGGGCATGCATCCGTAGCGAAAACAGAAAAATTTATATACAGGGATCAAAGTCTATATGATAATATTCTTCTGTTCCTACATATACTGTCTTCAGTCCGATCAATTCACACTTTGCTTCAGGTCGTAACAGAGTGAAGCCGGTTACTTCTTCTTCTTGTGCAAACATTTCATTACATTTTTTGTGCTAAAACTATAGTTACAATGCTTCGGGTAATTAGTTGCTATTATTGACAACAATTAAAAATGTTGCTCCTAACTTCAGATTATATCACGTAATAAATAACTGCGTATATATGCGTGTGCGTGTATGCGGACGTGTACACGAGGAAAAAAATTATCAATTAATAATAATGAGAATTATAATAACGAAAGGGCATATAAATTAAATTCTATATATTAATATGTAATAATTTTGTATCTAGTGAGATGATAGAACAAATGTATCAAATTAAAAAACATTTCAGAATACGGTAGCATTAATAACCGGTGGAGCTTCTGGTCTTGGTCGTGGAACCGTACAAAGATTCGTCAAAGAAGGTGCAAAAGTTGTAATTGCGGATCTTCCTAGCTCGAAAGGACAAGAGCTTGCGGATCATTACAAAGACGATGCTGTGTTTGTACCAACTGATGTAAGATTGTGACAAGTTAATCTTGCATCTATTAAAGTTTTACTTCGATATTATCTAATATTAATTTTATATACGACGTATCTGTTTATAGATCACCTCAGAAGAAGATGTATTAGCAGCTGTGAAAATGGCTAAGCATAAGTTTGGTAGGTTAACTGCAGTAGTAAATGCAGCAGGAATAGGATACGCTCATAAGACTTATGACTTTAATAAGAATCAACCGCATCAGTTAAAAGAATTTGAAAAAGTATTGAAAGTAAATACTATCGGAACTTTTAACGTAATCAGAATATCCGTTGGTCTTATCGGTGAAAATAAACCTAACGAGGATGGAGCACGTGGAGTTATAATCAATACAGCAAGCGTGGCGGCGTACGATGGACAAATGGGACAAGCAGCGTATTCTGCCAGTAAAGGTGCTGTCGTTGGAATGACTTTACCGATCTCTCGTGATTTATCCAAACATGGTATACGCGTTGTCACTATTGCACCTGGATTATTCGATACTCCGTTATTTGGATCCTTACCAGATAAAGTACGCGACTCTTTGTGCAAAATGATACCTCATCCGCAAAGATTAGGTAAACCTGATGAATACGCACAACTGGCGCAACATATCATCGAAAATCCACTTTTAAATGGAAATACGATAAGATTGGATGGTGCTCTTAGAATGTCCTAACCTAAGAATTCTGATGTTTCTGTATATTCCAACGGATGAAGGGTGCACGTGGGTTTAAGCTACTAAAATAAATCTCTTTATAATGGTATATATGATATAAATCTGTGAATAAAAAAAATAAATACTATTTTTATTTTTATATTAATTTTGTATTTCTTCCTGCCGTCGCGTCTGACCTTTGCTTCGATTCGTCGGTAACAAACGAACGTGATCTAAAAGTTAATATCTTAACTAACCATTCGGTAGATGTCGTTACTTCTATTTCATATATATGACAAAAGGAATTATTAAGTAGTAGGTAGCCCGTGTCCTTTCCACGAAGAAAGTATGAGAACATTCTGAGATATTTTCAATCGAAGAGGTTTTTATTTATATTAATATTATATTTCTAAACCGAAACAATTTCGTTAGATGCGAAGGTATTTTACCCCATTAAAATCTTATATTTCGTATTAAACAAAGAAAAAACGAAATTGCAAACGTATAAAAATTTCAATCGGAACAACGAGTGATGACTAACGTCACATGTTTCATGTGTTATCTGCGCCCATTTAAAGCGTCATTTTGTTTTTCAACAGATTTCATTCGTCGAATTTAATGGAAAAATTGTCAACGTCGAGAACGCCCTTTGCTCCTAGTGTTCACGCGCGAGAGATCAGATAATGGAAATCGTTCGTTCTTAACCTTGGTCAAGAAAATTTGACCTGACTAAGCGGACAACCGTTGCACCGAACACGTTATCGTTGTGGAATGCACGTTCGTATAAAAAGAAAAATTGAAGGCAACCATAAATTGTGCGGCTGGGAAGTTTATACGTCGATGAGGTGGCTCTTAAAGAAGTGGTACTTGTCTACATTTAAATTGTGAGTAGTGTCTAATGTATATATATACGGTTTAAATACATTAATAATTCATCAGTGAAAAATTCAGTCCTTTTGAGAATTTATTTTTGCTTTTATTTTTAGCAACTTTTTGTCTTTATTACTGGCTTTATATAAATTAAGAACTTTCTAGTAGAAAGTAGTACACACACACACACATATATATGTACACACACATGTGTGTGCGTGTGCGTGTATATACGAATATTTGTTATCAATGATTTAATTTTATTCTTTTTTCAGCTTATCACGTTTTGTGTATTCTTTTGAAAAATCTTTAATTGATGATTTATGTTAGCTTCGTTACAGTTGGCCAGAAATGACAAATCCAGCAGAAAGATTAAATTATTCGCAAGATAGTAGCAGCGATACGGAAACTGATTATAAAGAGACAGATCCAAGAGGGCAACAAAGATTATACCAAAATAGATTAAGGTAAAATATTCATCGTCAATACGGTGCATAAAGCTGTTTGGAAATTCAAAAATATTGAGATATTTTATTATAACAATAATAATGCAATTTTCATGTTATACTTTTATTTACAATCAAGTCAATTGTTATATAGAATATTTGAGATTTGAACGCGCATACATATGTGTGCATATATATACGTATATGTGTGTGTGCGTGGTGTGTATATATATATGTATATGTATATATGTATGATATATGTATGTATATATATTTATATATATATGTGTATATATGTATATATACTGATAATAAAAGTAGATTATACTATCTCATTTCTTAAATAATAATATCTCTAGACTTGTAGCATGCACATTTGGTACTTTAAACTTGTTACATGCATGTCTCTCACATTCTTTAAATTATGAACAAACTACTTATCTATATCTGATGTTAGATCAGTAGTAAATAACGGTACGATAAAACAATAAGTGTAATTATGAGAATATATTTATGAATTTAAGCTTTATCCTCGAAAGAAAGATAGTAAACTATTTTTATGCAAAGAAAATTTATATTACAATCTGTAACTCATTATTTTGATTAACGAAAAAATATTACTGTGTGAAGTTGCGTCATACGAAGCTTGTCTTTTAGATATACATTTTGTGCTGATACATTTGTCATTGGCATGATGTAGCCACCATTCACACCACATTCATATTTTATTAGTTAAATTTTCTTTAAACGCGTTTACATCATTTTATTAAGAAACTCGAATTAGTTTAAAATCAGTAAATGTCACTCGATGCTTGTCATTGGTAGCAAACATTAGTAAGGAAATGTGGTTGTTTTGCATGTAGTTGTGGTGGTTCGTCCAAACCAAAACCTTGTCTGGTACAGAGGGATGGAAGCAACGATCGGCACTGCCATTCTTATAATTCAGGCAGACATGGCACAAATATAAATCAATCGAGCAGGTAATGCACAAAGATAAAATATAGAGATCATTGGTAGCGCTTGTTTTTTTTAGAAATTCACTTTTTTATGGACATTGCTTCGTATTATTATATTATAGAATATAGAAATCAGACATTTCTCTACTTGAATTTTTCATCGATCATACATCAACTATTTTTTCATTTTCATTTAAGTAAAAACAGTCCACATCTTGTATTCCATAAGGTAGGTTTCTCTACTACTCTATTGTATACCCAATGATGCTTTATATGTTTATTATTCTAATTTCTTGTCGCATTGAATTATTCTTCTTTCATCTATGCGAAACGATTATAACATAATGTTCTTATTTCTTTAGACTCCGTTCTGGAGTTGGGCTTGGAAAGAGTCAACAAAACCAAAGTAGAGATATTATACCATGCAACAGTTCTGCTACAGAGGCTAGTATTCCGCAAGGTAGCGATGAACGAATAACATTGATCGTCGATAACACAAGGTAAATTTAAAACTACGTTGTAATTGTTGAATATAAACAAAAAAGAGCACGTAATACGAGTGTTATAAAATTCGTTTTAGATTTATTATAGACCCAGCTTTATTTACTGCACGCCCGAATACAATGTTGGGACGAATGTTTAGTTCTGGCGTCGAATATGCTCAGCCAAACGAACGCGGAGAGTACAAAGTTGCCGATGGAATATCAGCGATGGTGTTTCAAGCTATTCTTGAATATTACAAAGGTGGAATAATACGTTGTCCTCCTACGGTCACTGTACAGGAATTACGCGAAGCTTGCGACTATCTTCTCGTTCCTTTTAATGCAAATACCGTAAAGTGTCAAAATTTAAGTAAGTTTATCGTTTTTGAAATACTGCAATAATTAATCGGTATAAATAGAATATAGCCTTCTTGAATTGTTTTTTTTGTTTTTGTTTTTTTTTTTTTTTTTTTTTTAAATTCCTTTATTATAGGAGGATTATTACACGAATTATCTAACGAAGGTGCTCGCTGCCAATTCGAAAGATTCTTAGAAGATTTGATGTTACCTTTGATGGTAAATAGTGCACGTAGAGGCGATAGAGAGTGCCACATTGTCGTCTTATTGGAAGACGATATAGTCGATTGGGACGAAGAATATCCGCCGCAAATGGGAGAAGAATATTCGCAGAGTAAGTGTCGAATACTAAACTCGAAACGGTAAGTCCTTTCGATACAAGGAGTACGTTATAATATTTTGTTTTTCTCGTGTAGCCGTTAACAGTACCGCTATGTATAGATTTTTCAAATACATCGAAAATAGAGATGTAGCCAAACAAGTGATGAAAGAGCGTGGTTTGAAAAAGATACGTTTAGGAATCGAAGGTTATCCTACTTATAAAGAAAAAGTTAAGAAGAGGGCTGGCGGTCGTGCCGAAGTTATTTACAATTACGTTCAAAGGCCGTTTATACACATGTCTTGGGAGAAGGAAGAGGCAAAAAGTCGTCACGTTGATTTTCAATGTTTAAAATCTAAATCGGTTACGAATCTCGCAGAAGCCACTGCCGATCCGGTATTAGACGCCGGAGGAAATCCAATAAATGCTCTCTTGCAAGCCGCAGAACCGGTACCTCAACCAGAAGCGGCACTGCCGATGGGTTCTGACGGCGATGTCGAAGGCGGCATAGGGTTACCTGCCGATCAGGACCTTGGACCTTTACCACCCGACGAGTTGTCATGAGTCTCATCCGTTTCTCGTATGTACGTTCTTTGAAAGTACGAACGTTCACAACCTTTCCCTTCCTTTCCTTCCTCCCTTTATCTACCGCTTCTCCCCACATTCATATTTATATATATGGATGGAGCACCGTTTTTCTGAAACACGACTGTTTATATCCAAGGAGCTTTGTGGGACAATCCTTGGATAAACCTGTTGCTCGTAAGATCTAGTTTAAAGACGTATGTATTATGCGATTTTTTGTATTTTGTATATATATGATACGAGGTATGTTTCTTATATGCGATATTGATTGTGTTATTCAAAATACACCGTGTCCTTTCGATTCGCATCGATACAAACTTTTCCCATTTTGTACTATCAATAAAGTTTACAATACGATTTCTCAATAATCTTTTCTAATTCTTTATATGTATATTTTCTTTTTTTTCCATTTTATTCTTTAGGCTCCTAAGGTTCTTCTCAAGGATAAGAAATATCATATCACACGACCATTCCAAGATCATTCCAAAGAAAACCAAAGTCCTTTTTCTCCAAATATCAAACCTAATTAAGGTGAGATTCTTTTAATATTATCATTAGTCCTTTATAACTCCTTGTAACTTTGAAATCACACGTTCGTATATATTTATATTTTTTTTTTTTTTTTTTAGGTTTTATCGCATTTTTTTTGGCAACGAAATCAATTGTTCCTTTATACGTTAGTGTTCGATAAATATTTCTTTTTCCTAAATACGAATTATACGTTATATACTTAATATACAGCAGGGATAGTATATGCCAGTGTACTAAGTATAACTTGGGTTATTAGACCGCATATACTATGCATACTGTACTATTTACCAAGTATAAATATTATCATCATTATTATTATTATATTAAATATAAGTTATACTTTACATATAGTTTAGTTTAGTTATACCGAATGAACTAAAACTAAACTATAACTATATTGTACTATATACACTGTACTTTAACAAGTATATATAACATATTTTTTCAACACAAAAATGGGGAACTTGTATCGTATAAAAGGTTAAAATAAATTTTCATTATTTTATCAATTTCCTTCCTATCGTAGGAATTTATCTTATCGATCGTCCTTGACACGTTCTCCACTTCCGTTCACCAAAAGAACGAAGAAGTAGAGTCGGTAACCGTAGAGTATCGGTCGGTATTAAGCATCATCTTGGAGGACCAACAACCCCGAAAGGAAAACCGGAAGTGAGTCTGGTTCGACGAGCAACCCCCGTGGCCATACGAAAACGTGCGGGAGGAGGTGAGATTTTCGAAGGTAGTGGAGCAACGAAGAAACGCAGGCGCTGATGCGATCAATAAACGGTCCTCCTACAGTCGAGGGCAAGAAATCAGTAGCGTACGAGTACGCGATCGGCGAGGGTGGGTGCGCGCATTTGTTGTTGGACGAGAGACGTACGAAAACAACGGGCCACCACCTTCCGGTGCGTGCGGACGGTGTGGAAAACGAGCTGCCAGGTAGCGAGGGTTGCAGACTAGGCGGCTCGTTCAGCAGCATGCAACCACCACCTAGAAAAGTAAGCTATCTGATCAAAAATCCCATCTCAATCCTTATCTTCGTTTATCTTTATCTTCTTTTTTATTTTTACTTTATATACCTCTCTTTCTCTCTCTCTCTCTCTCTCTCTCTATCTATCTATCTATCTATCTATCTATCTATCTATCTATCTCTCTCTTTCTCTCCGTCTCTTTGCCTTTTAAAATCAACCTTCACCCTCATTATCATCGGCATACTCAATGAACTTAACCGGATTCCCTACTTCTCGCGCATACTCGGCTTTCTATATCTTTCATAATCATTTCCTTAGCCGATAAAGTTTCGCCGACGTCTCAGTTATCTTTCTTTCTTTCTTTCTTACCCTCTCTTACCCTTTCTATCTGTATATCGATCTTCGACGTCACCGTACGCAAAAATCGACGTAAGCAGCGCCTCGACGGCATCACGATGAGAAAATCAATGCATGCTTCGGCGCACGTTTACGAATCTATGCCAAATGATAGTAGTTTCGTAGGTAATCGGGGCAAGGACCCGTGGATATGCTGTTATGAAATCAGACGGGTTCAACCTGCGTGAAAGACGTTGCGTGGATGCACGTATAGATCGGAAAAGATCGAAGCCGTTTTTATTCTTCGATGCTTCCTCAATCCTCCAATTTCTGACCCACTTTGCGTTATCATTCCGTCACACCGTCGATGTTTCGATCTTCAATGATATCATCAATGAGTTTTGTCGTTATCTCATTTCGATAGGATAACGTTCTGTAGATCGAGACATCTTAGAAATGATAGAAAAATTATCGTTCTATTGGATCTAAGTTCTATCTACGTATACCGAATCAGTTTTTAGCTTCCAAGGACGAGTCTTTTTATCGGAAAAGAATTCTAAGGCTTTCATCGAGATAGAAAGAAGTTATTAATATTAATGGAAAAGTTAGTTTTCTTTTTTTTTTCTTCTTTTTAATAAATTCATTATTTTCTCTCATTCTTCTAAAAATGGACAGAACTTTTCCTTAGGATTTTTTACTTTAGAAACTTTTGTTACGATCTCAACTATTTTTCTTATTGTAAGAATGTTGTAAGAATGTACGAAGAGCTAAGAAATCTAGTGCATCGTAGGTCGCATTACGTAATCGGTATATATCCTACACTTATAGTTTCTCAACGTAAAAAATTCAAACTATCGATGATACTTTTTAAATTATCCCAATGTATTGATCTTTTAGGGAAATTATGCAAAATTTCTTAAGAATGTACACACAGAACAAGCTGCAAAGTTGCAAGCAAAAAATCAACATGAGTGCGATTTGCTGGAAGATATTCGGTGAGTTCAATGGGAACAAAATTTGTTATTAAATAAAAAAACATTTAAATATTATTACATAATTAGAGACAAACGTGTTAATTTGATCAATCACAAACTTGTTTCAGTAATTTTACAATTAAAAAATCCGCGATCGAAAAGTCATATTCCGAGGTAAGTTTAAAAAATATTTCGTTATGTCATAAAAAAAAATAAATAAATAAATTACGTTTCAAACGTGATTGATTTATGCGCAGATATATCATAATCAAAATATTTTAGGCATTACTCAAGATCTCTTCCGCATATTTGAATAAAAAGATACCAAACATTCCGGACCTTAAGGTCGAAGGGGGAGATGAAAAATGGTACAGTATTCCAATGATCTAATATTCACGATTGGCATAGGAGATTAAATACAATTAAAACATTATAAATTATAGGAATATGTGGAATGTATGGAGAACGGTGCTCGAGGAGAACGAAAAACTCGCGAGAGCTCGTTTAGCGGCCGTTGAAGTTTTTCAACAACAAATTGCCGACGACGCAAAAAGTTTAAAAATGCACAAAATTCAAATTTCAAAAAAGGTACATTTTAATAAGGATATATATAACAGAAAAAAAATTATATATATATATATATATATATATATATATATATATATAACAATGTTATCGGAGTAGACACGACCTCTCTTTTCGTTTATCTTTTAGGCAATCGACCAATTATTGATAGTACAAAAAGAGTTACAAGCCTGTGTACAGGATGTCGATAAAACGAAAAAATTATACTTCGACGAGGAACACAGTGCTCACGATGTTCGAGATAAAGCGAAAGATATAGAAGAAAAGTATGTGACTATAATTTTTTATCTATACTATATACTTCAATTTTGATTATTTATTGCATTTATTTATTATTATATTATATCACATAGATTAAAGAAAAAGAAGGGTTCCTTCTTCCAGTCAATAACGTCACTGCAAAAAAATAGTGCTAAGGTAACAGTAAAAATTTGACCTGTCTACAAATAATTTAAAACAAATGATTTATTATACAAATTTGTATTATGAATTAGGTAAGCTCAAAACGCGATGCTTTGGAAGAAAAATCTACAGGAGCTCGTAATGATTATCTACTTAGTCTTGCTGCTGCCAATGCTCATCAGAATAGATATTTTGTAGTTGATTTACAATCTACTATGCAAGTAAGAACACATCGTCATAACTTTTTTTCTTCTTCTTTATAGATTTTTCTATCTTGACGCTGTTTTTATACAAATAAATTTTCTAGTATTTGGAACAAGGCGTTTACGATAAAGTAGCTGAATATTTAACTCTTATGGGTCGTACAGAACTTCTTACATGCTTGGCAACGCAAAATAGTTTTGGCAAAATTCGCGATCAAGCTCAACAGGTATAACTAATGTTATATATACTTATGTGTGTGTGCGTGTGTATAATATGATATCTCTGCAAGCCAAATTCGAGAAGTATGTAGAAAGAGAATTTTTTAGAAAGATTGATCTAACATAAAATGCTCGTCCGACATATTATTTTGAAAAGAGAGAGAGAGAGACAGAGAAAGAG
Organism: Vespula pensylvanica; assembly: GCF_014466175.1. Taxonomy (NCBI): domain Eukaryota; kingdom Metazoa; phylum Arthropoda; class Insecta; order Hymenoptera; family Vespidae; genus Vespula; species Vespula pensylvanica. The sequence goes on along the minus strand of NC_057699.1, from coordinate 4,645,055 downwards.
AGTGATTCATTGCACATCTTTTTTTTCAATAATCAAAAAACTCGAGCGATTATTTTTTACAAAACATCTTGTTATGTACGTATGTGTGCGTGTGTCTATATATATATATACACATATACTCATATATACTCACACACACACACACACACTCACTCACACACACACACACACACACACACACACACACACACACACACACATGCACACGCGAAGTAAAGAATACATAATATATACATGACTTACTGATTTCAGTTAAGTGCATGGTCTTACAGAGATATCCTGTTTAAACTACATTTATGTATATTATCCATGTAATATTTGCAGTAAAGGATTTACATAGGTGTATGGGTATGATGTCGTTGAAAATTATGTTAAAAAGGATTTTAAATTAATATCGATTTTTTTATAGCTCACTAGGGAATATAATATACAATGCTGCTGCCTATATTATCCTGTCTTAAAGCAGCACATACAATATGAATTTGAACCATGCGATAGTGATCCGGTAGATAGGTTCGTATCAATAATAGTATATAACTATTAGAGATCAAATAAAATTCTTATATAGATCGTGATAATCAAATCAAAGTGGATCGTTCTTTACAACAGGATAACTGCTGATCATGCTGCTGCTACTACTTTGGGTAAAGAAGCACGTCGCTGGTCGACGAGAATCGCTCGTGAAGTGGGTAGTATACGAGAAAATAATCGAAAATTACAAGTACTTCAGCAGTTGAAGGAATCTGGACAGAAGGTAAAGAAAAGCCTATAATCATTTTGTCCTAACAACGTGTTAATTAAAATTTGTTTTATAGACTGATCCTAGCGATCCGAATGGGCCTGATGTAGACACAAAAATGGATGAATTAAAACATAGTATTCGCCGGGCAGAGGTATTACTTACTACGACATTAAATTTCTCTATATATGTAAATAAATAAATAAATATATATATATATATATATACATCTGTCTATATATATAAACTTTCGGTTGATAGACGGCGAAATTAAAAGCAGAGGCAAGAATAGAATGTCTTCGACATGGAGGAGGTCGGTTAACGAAACAATCGTTGAAAAAATAATAGAAACAAAAAAAATTCAAAATTAATTTAAAGATCACATGTTATTTTTCGTTTAGTGAACGTCGACGAATGGCTTCAAGAAGCTGAAACGTTGAGTGTCCAAGACATGCCAAGATCGGCCAGTTCTTTGTCAGTTAGAACCGACGCATCTGGCGCAGGGGTAATAATAAAGAACGTTGTAGCAAAAGCGAGTCACAATGGCACCGTTGTCTTACAAAAAAATATTTTTAAGCAGGAGCATCCTTCCTCGGAATCGTTCTACGACAGTGATGGCGATGGTGGTAGCGATTTAACGACAGTAGAAAGACCTGGTACTCGCAATGCAGCGCAACAAGAGGAAGAGGTTCAAGAAGAAAGACAAAGGCACGACAGCGAAGAGGTCGATGGTAAGTATCGTTATTACGAACTCTGTAGGAAATAAAGAAATAACGTTTTACCGTGTTTTAGCTTTACTCGAGCAAGAGCAACAACGGATAGAACAGTTAACTGCTGGTTGGGACGACCCAACATCTGTTGATTGGTCGAACGAAGAGAAAGATGAACAAGTAGAAACGCAAGAACCTGCTCCTGTTCAACAAATATACAAATGCACGGCACTATATTCGTATACGGTGAGTAAGACATTTTGTAATAATCCTTTTCTAGTGCTTTCTTTTTACTTAGAGAATCGATCCTGTCGTTAGGCACAAAATCCGGACGAGTTGTCGATCGTCGAAAGCGAACAACTCGACGTTGTTGGCGAAGGCGACGGAGATGGTTGGTTGAGGGCACGAAATTATCGCGGGGAAGAAGGTTACGTACCACAAAATTATTTGGACGTTGAAAGAGAGCCGGATACGACGTCTGGCCTTTCTTCTCAAGGACCTGGCCTCGTCCAACAAATATCCTTCTCTTCTGTGGATTACACTGTAGACGATCACGATGCCGTTGATCCCGATGCTAATTTACAACCTGCTATACAACAGGAACAACAGGAGGCCATAATGCAAAATCATATAAGTGGTAAGTTATTATAAAAAAATAATACGTCGTTTTCATACGAATCAATATGTCATGTACTTTCAGATATCGATCAGTATTGCATCGCTCTTTACGATTACGATGCTACGTGTGAAGAAGAACTTAGTTTCCTCGAAGGTGATATCGTTAAAGTACTTAGAAAGGAACCGCATGATGTTGACGATGGCTGGTGGGAAGGAGAATTACGAGGATGCCAAGGATTATTCCCGTCTCTTGTTGTCGAACCGTGTGCTCCTGATGGTTCACCTTTGACTCCTCAGGTTTGAAGATCGATATCTGGTCAAATGGATATAGGGAACAAATGGGACATCTTTGACGAATGAACTTTGACAATTTTCTTAATTTAGGAGGATATGACACCACCGAGTTCTGCTCCACCTGTCTTTACACCGCCCGAAGTGCCGGAATTCTTGCTGGAACAGGAAGCCGCACAATTTATTTCAAATGGTAAACATTTCTCTCTTTTTCTTTTTTGTTTTTTATAAATACTTTTTATAATAAAAAAAAAAATAATAATAATGAAATAGTTAAACACTTTCGATATTGTTCAATTTAGAAATTTCCGATGGAAAAACTGAAGAAGAACAAAGTGGTTTTGTAATAAACTTAACGAGGGGTCAAAAGGAACATTACGGCTCGCAATTTGAAGAGGAGAAATCCGAGCCTCCTGGAATAGTCGGTAAGAGATGATCGTTAATGGATCTATAAAATTACGTATTCGTATATTTAACAAAACTTATATAAAGAGCCAATTTGATTTATTCGGATCTTACTATCCTAGTTGTGGAAGCATCCGAAGATGCGGAAGATAAGGTAAAGATATTCGCTTTAACGAACGTAGGAATAAAATTGATTCAAATGTAGGCAATTCTGCGGAAATAATTGCATAATATTTTGATTCATTGCGAACGTTAATGGCGAATACTTCTTTTTTTCTTTTTTCTTTTTTTTCTTTTTTTCTTTTTTTCTTTTTTTATTTCGACAGACTACTGCTGGCGAAAAGGAGGAACAATTGTCGGAAAATGTAACGGACGATACTGCAGAAAATGCGAAAGAAGACTTTGGATTGGGTGTCGCACAAATTGTTATTACAGCAGCAACTCCAATGGAAGAAGTTGAACATCCATTTCCAGGAGTAAATGAAAGTACGGACGATACGGTGAAATCAACGGAAAGTTCTGAAGGAGATTTACCGTCAAGCGTTACCACAGATATGAATGAAAGCGACTGCAAGGAAACTACTGTCATTATGAACGAACACGATGAACAAGAAGTTACAGAAGTTGCAGAGGATATAGAAGAGAAATCAACGGTGGATGACTTGCCAACGGATTCGGCGCCATTTCCATTAAGTAGTAGCTCCGGTAGCGAAGCAGACTCAACGTCCGGCCCGAGTACAGCAGATAACTCTCAGTCAATTCCGTCACGAGGCACGGTTATAGATGCACAAGAAGCAGAAGAGATTGCGATTATACTTGAAAAGGTAGTTTGTGGTGGGAGGGCAAGTATTCCTGACGAATTACAACCTGACCAATTAGAAAAGCTTCAAAATTTAAAAGAATCGAATGCCTAGGAATGACTATACCTCGGAGATACCGATTATCCTGCCTTAACGAATAAATGGGCTCTTCCAAAAAATCATCAGAACAAGTTCCAGCATTTGTTGGAGTTTTGGAAATCTCCCGAGGTTATTGGGAAAAAAGACTAATGAATTAACCAAACAACCAAAGATTTTTATGTTAATACAACGTACACAACTCTTTTGCTAGGCAACACTCTAGTAACATATATAAACCAAGAAGTTGCGACTTTTGCAATTTGCGAGGCATCTATGTACAGTTGTAAGGTAACAAAAAGAATTGTCGATACCTGTAATAGAAAATCTTTTGGTGGTTCATGTACATTTTAAGAGAATACAATGGTGTTGCATGTATAAGAGACAATTGTTTTATTTAACATGTTCATAGATGTATATATATATATATATATATCATAAAATAATTATCATAGTAGCCCTATCCAACATGCACCCTTTATCTATAAAGAGCATGCGTTTGAATATAAAAGGAAACTATAGACTTAAGCTGGCATTCTGAGAGCACCATCCAATCTTATCGTTTCTCCATTTAGAAGTGGATTTTCGATTATATGTTGTGCCAGTTGCGCATATTCATCGGGTAGACCTAATCTTTGAGGAAAAGGTATCATTTTGCACAAAATGCTGCGTACTTTTTCTGGTAAAGCTGATAATAACGGTGTATCGAATAATCCAGGTGCAATAGTAACGATACGTATACCCTGTTTAGACAAATCACGCGCGATTGGTAAAGTCATTCCAACTATAGCACCTTTACTGGCAGAGTACGCTGCTTGTCCCATTTGTCCTTCGTATGCTGCCACACTCGCTGTATTGATTACAACTCCACGTTCACCATTTTCGTTAGGTGTATTTTCACCAATAAGGCCAACGGCTAGTCTGATTACATTAAAAGTTCCAATCGTATTTACTTTAATTACCTTCTCAAAATCCTCGTATTTGTGTGGTATATTTTTGTTGAAATTATACGTCTTATAAGCGATTGCTATTCCTGCTGCATTTACAACTGCAGTTAACTTGCCAAACTTTTCCTTAGATACATTTAGAGCATTCATTACGTCTTCTTCCAAAGTGACCTATAAAAATATGTCGTATATAAAATTAATATAGGAAGATCATATATAAATACTATAATTAAGTAAAACTTTAATAAATGCAAGATTAACTTGTTATAGTCTTACATTGGTTGGTACAAACACAGCCTGATCTTCCAAATCATTAGCAAGCTCTTGTCCTTTCGAAGTAGGAAGATCAGCAATCACAACTTTTGCACCTTCTTTGACAAATCTTTGTACAGTTCCACGACCAAGACCAGAAGCTCCACCGGTTATTAATGCTACCGTGTTCTGAAATGTTTTTTAATTTGATACGTTTGTTCTACTATTTTATCCATATAAAAAACTATTATATTCTAATACATAATTGTAGAATCTAATCTATATGTCTATTTGTTACAGCTGTTATACTTTGTATAATCTTTGGTGCAACAAAACTTGGTGCTAAACATATATTTTACGATAATAAGTTTTATACGATTGTGTGTCTTTATTAAAATATGTATATAAATGTGCAGAAAAATATACTTTAAAATAAAAATAATTTCTAACGCGTCACTGTGTATAATTGCCGGCATTTTAAAGTTTTGAAGTTGGCTATAATAATCTTAATTGCTATCAATTGTTATCAATAATTCCGAAAATAATTACCTTAAGCATTGCAGATATTTAAGCAAAATTGAAATAAATTCTAAACGAACTACGCTCGGATATGGATGAAAAGAGAGTGTGAAATGATCAGGTTCGAAATACCGATGGATCGAATAATTATAAAATATGAACATTGACCCGTACGGTATGCCTTTTACCACTCCTCATAACCTCACAACAGATGCGTAACCTATAATAAAGAAATAATCTTTATAGATCGATTAAATTTAACACGCAGAAAAAAGAAAACTTATGCTATGTAACTTCAAGAAGAGATCGAAGTCATTATTTTTCTTCGACCGAAGGGAATTAAAAAAAGAAAGAAAACTTTTATTCGAAAAATCGTAGCGAAAGGAACGTAATCCGGTGTTTATCAATTAACGTTTTCTTTTCGAACGTATTAGCATTTTTCTCTCCTTGATAAATATAACATTGTTTAGGGATAACAGTATATTCTTGAAAAAAAAAAAAAAAAAAAAAAGAAACGAACAATCAACAAATCATAAAAGTCGTATCATTTACATGTGGACGTAATCAGATTTAGAATAGATGATCAAATAAATAACAATAAATTAATAAATAAAAATAACAATAAAAAGTTGTAAATCACAAAAGAAAACTTATCACCTTAGTGGACGGTATCGATGCAATTAATTGTTTAATTAACCAATCAATAAGAGCGATAGATTAAAGCCTGTTCCATCTAACTAACGACAGTACTTTTCTTTTTCGTATCGGTGTAAAGAGTATTTCGTAATACTCCGAACAACTTTGCAACAAAGAGTGTAATTACGAATCGTACGTGGCGCTGCCCAGCGTCGAAAGGAGGCAAAATAATAGCGCCATTTTGTTCAGTACCCGTTGGACGCGTATGTGTCGCGCTTCGTCGTCGCGTAGTTTGCATGGCGCGTGTCTTTAATGACTGTCAACAGAAATAATAATAATTTTTGCTATTCGACCACAGTTGCGATGGGATCGTGAGTGAGTAGTGTTGTTTCAGAATGAAGGGGATATATTCGATAATAGGTGTGTTCTTTGTGTAGTACAACGAAGGTGAAAAGAACTTGAGAAAATCTAACAGGGACAAGGATAAAAGGAGAAGGACTACGAATGTCTGGACGATCCTAACAGAAAAAGGAATGGATCGCAAAAACGTCTGTCATTGGGACGTTGAAAAAAAAGCGATCTTCAGAATGATTCACGAAAAATTATCATCTCGGGAAGAAGCACTCTTCGTGCAGGTAAAGAAAAAGGGATTGGGCATTAAACTCGTCGAATCGATAAAGCGTCCGTCACACGCATGGACACACTTGCGCGTTCAGCAGCGCGCGCGTACCCGCTTGCGCTCTCACTCCCTCGACGCGTTCCCCTTTCTTTTTTTTTTCTTTCTCTTTCTTTCTCTGTCTCTCTTTCTCTTTCTCTCTCTTTTTTTCTTTTTTTTTTTTGCCCTCCTACGAGACCGCTGATTCGTCCGTCGTAAGTCGCTCGGTAGCCGGAAGGGGTCGATGCCATGCGATGCCTATGTTTTTTACTCCTCGAATACGACATGGCCAGGTTACGTATCGAACGTAGCGCGACGCTTTTTATTTTTCATGCATTTAGACCATCTTTTAATCCAGCCCAAATTTTATCTCTTTTCTTTTCCTCTCTGTTGTATCCTGGAAACCATCGTCCATTTTCTTTTCTTTTTATTATTATTATTATTATTGTTGTTGTTGTTACTATTATCATCATCATCATCATCATCGCTGTTCTTTCAATCTATTTTCCTATTCGTTCGATTTAAATTCTCTTTTATGATCGACCTTCTTCAATTTGTTTACAAATATTATTGACAAGAAAAAGATTTACATTCTTAAATTAACTCGATCGACTGCTCGTAGTTTGTTACTATTACTTTTACAATCGATTAGATCTGTATCTCATAGATCGAAATTCAAGGCTGACGTTGAAATGGCCGACGCTACAAAGAAAGGAAAAGATTCGAGAATTTTATAAAGATTTGTAACTTTTTTTATCGTTTGTTCTACTTTATCGTAACTAAATTAAGTAATGGTAATGCGATGATCGCGATGTTATTATCGTAGCAATAATAAGTTGTTGGGGTTGGATTCGACGATGTTAAATATTACGAGTAGGCTTCGCATCGCGATCACCGGCTTTATCGAGTGATTTCAATGCACGGATGTAGAACAGAATTGTGATACATTGCATTCTTGGATAAGAACACAATTCGTTCGATCGTTCCTCGTGATTACAGCCGATTGTTTATTAAATAAATATTACGATTACGAACAATGTACGTACGTTTTCACCGTACAAGTGCAAAGTAATTATGAATTATATCATATTAGATAAATTATAGATGTATATGTATAAAATAATGTAAATATTATAATCATCGAAAGTCGCAATAATTACACTTAGCAAAATTCAAAGTAAGTAACGTATATCAAAAGGAACATTTTGAGAAACCTCCATTATACATTTGCATTGTTTAAAGTGTATTTGGTTAATACGAATAACAATTTGAATTCCAACAGTGTATTATCTTATTACAGTTTTTTGTTTATCATTTCTCTATTTCTTTTCAGGATTAAAATATCAATTCACAGATAATAATGCGTACTCCTGCTGAAGCCGAGAAGATAGCCCAACCTGAGATGTTCAATCTCGAATCTCAGGAACCAGTCGCTTCGTCCGAAGTGAACCAAGTCATCTTATCCACTTCTCATCCAGAGGCACATATATTTACAAATAGGTGTGAAAAATAAATTACACTTTAACGTTAAGATAAGACGAAAAAGATAATTCGATAAAGAGTAGCTTGTTATTTCTAATTTGTAATAATTAATTAAGCTTATGTATAAATTTCTTTCTCTTTTCTATTATCTATATGATCTTATTTGTATCTTATCTATATATGATATCATTTAATATTATTTTCAAAATTATTATAAATATACAAATTGGTATGTGTGTGTATACATACATACGTACATACATATTATTTACAACGAGTCAGATCAAATTTGTTTTTGAAAATTTTTGCGCTTGAACCAAACGAAGTCACATGTTTTGTTGTAAATCAAACTTAACTGAGCGATAGAGAGGGGGAGGGAGAGAGAGAGAGAGAGAGAAAGAGAAACAGCGAACGTTAGCCCTCTGTCGGCAGGTTGTATCAGTTTATCTCACGCTTCGGTATGTTTGTGTGTATGGCGTTTATCTTGTATGGCTTTGTACATATTTTCTCGGCTGAATCTACTTCCTTTCGTCAAGTGCGTGGAGAAACAGATCGTAAGGTGTTGTTTTTATCCGGCGTACGAAACGTTGGCCTTTTGATGCATGTATCACGTATAGCACAATGGTTCTCGCGCGGTTTTTTTCCAAGAAAGTGCAAGTACAGCCTGATGTAATCGTCGCCGTCGATGTACCAAAGAACGTTGATACAAAGAGGTGAGCTCGAAAATAAATTTAATAGTATTGGACGAGCTTTTAGTAAATAATTCCTCTTTGGTTCGCGATTAAAAATGAAAGGATACGATTGTAAATATATATTTTACGATTATGTCGTCGACCAAAATGAACGACGTCGTCGACGTTTCACGAATAACCTACACATATAAAATAGTAGATCAGATAAGGACGGTAAAAAATCTACCGTATCGTTTGATCTGTCAAGAAATTTCGATGTCTTTTTTTTTTTTTTTTTATCTTTTTCGATTCTCTTATCAAAATGAAATTATCCTTATAACGTGATTAAGATGTCTCTCGTTATTATACAATGACGATTCATTTATAATGAAGTATTATTAATGACTGTTATTCGTTGTCTGCGAGAATCGTCTCGTGCGCGCGTACACGGCTCGTGCACGCGATGCGTACGACGTCACGAAATGTGACGTGCATACGCGACATGTATGGAGTGGTAGGTAACATCCGAAGTCTCTTAGAATTCTATGAACTATGCTATTGGGTAGAATTTTATTTTTTAATCGAAAGGGAACAATAGCATTTTTTCTTTGTCGTATGCGTTTGAAATAATATGATATGGTGTATATTTGGCAGAATAACTAGAAATAATTTATGATTATGCTTTAGCATGCTATGCATTCAGGAAGAGTTAGGTCAACTAAGTGGAATCGCAGGAGGACCAATTATTAACGATACGCAAGTTCAAATACACAATAGCAATCAAACGAATTCGGACAGCAACAGTAATTGTAGCGAATTTGCAACAAAATGTACCTCGGGATCTGTTAGTTTAGACGCTCAAAGATCGAGCTGGGTCGAAGGAATATTAGGATGTATGCGACCCGTTTGGACTATGCTATCGAAGGCTGCTGTCAATGAAAAAATTAAAGGACATCAAAGTAAGCACCATTTTTATATGTGTATACTTATACACGCTCTTCTTATCAATACCGAATATTACAACTTTTTTAATATAATTAATATTTAAAAGTTCAGTATCATATATAGTAGGAAAGCACGATGATTAGCATTGTATACAAATGCACGTATTATGTAAACGCTTTATACGAATGATATAAATCATATTTTATTATAGCCGATGATTGGGAAATACCGTTTGAATCCATTAGCGAACTTAAATGGTTGGGTTCTGGAGCTCAGGGAGCAGTTTTTAGCGGTAAATTGAACAAAGAGGTAGTAGCTGTTAAAAAAGTAAGGGAACCACGTGAGACTGATATACGGCATTTACGAAAATTAAATCATCCGAATATAGTACAATTTAAGTAAGTTGATCGATTAAAAATAAATATTTGTTATATGTGCGATAATTAAAAACTTTTTATATACAAAAGTTTTTATAGAAACGTATAAGATCCTCTTATATCTATTCTAATGCGTAATACTTTTAGGGGAGTGTGTACGCAAGCACCGTGCTATTGCATAATTATGGAGTTTTGCCCATATGGACCTTTATACGATTTATTAAGAGCTGGGGAACCAGTCCCACCTACCAGATTAGTGTCTTGGTCGAAACAAATTGCAGCAGGAATGGCTTATCTTCATTCTCATAAAATTATACATAGAGATCTCAAAAGTCCAAAGTAAGTGTATAATTTTGTTAATAATATTTCTTTATATTATATTGGCGTATTTTTATAATCTATTTCGTGTTATGAAGTGTTCTAATAGGTCAAGGCGAAGTCGTGAAAATCAGTGATTTTGGTACTAGCAGAGAATGGAATGAAATTAGTACCAGAATGAGTTTTGCTGGAACCGTTGCATGGATGGCTCCAGAAATAATTAGAAATGAACCTTGCTCGGAAAAAGTTGATATATGGTCTTACGGTGTCGTCCTCTGGGAATTATTAAGCGGAGAAATACCTTACAAAGATGTTGATTCATCGGCTATTATTTGGGGTGTAGGAAACAACTCTCTTCATTTGCCCATTCCGGCGAGTTGTCCAGAAGGGTACAGATTACTTGTGAAACAGTGTTGGGCAGCTAAACCTCGTAACAGGCCTTCCTTCAAACATATTGAAATTCATCTTGGTATTGCAGCTGTGGAAGTGCTCTGTACAAAATCTGATGAATATTTTAAATCACAAGTAAGACTAAACTTATAATCAATATCTCTAGATATTTCAGTGTAATAAAATAAAATGACCTTTTAATTATAGCAATCTTGGAAAAAAGAAATAAGAGTTCATATGAAACAAATGCAATCAAATAGCTCCAGTAGTCCTCGATTCGAGGCCGATTTAATTAGACGAAGAGAAGATGAATTGAGGCATGCTCAGGATATAAGAGAACATTACGAACGTAAACTTGAACGTACTAATAATCTTTATTTGGAATTAAGTGCTGTGTTATTGCAGTTGGAACAGCGTGAACGAGACGTAATAAAGTGAGATATATTGACGACCTTTATATTGAGACACAATTTACGTTAAGCCATTCAAACGTTTTTATTCTCTTTTATTTGTTATATTTGTAGAAGAGAACAACAATCGGGATACAAACAATGTAAAAAACGTCTTGTACATCCGCTTTTGAAAGCACAGGAAAGATTATATCGTAGAAGAAATCCCACGATACAGTTTTCAACCTCCTCAACTCCCACTACGCCATCATCTCCTGTTGATTATCCGTTAAGCCCTGCTAAAGCAACCACTTTTACACAGTTGAACGAAGCGAATCAACCAGAGACTGTATTAGCATCGAATAATAATAATTTTAAGCAATGGAAATATAGACACCGAAGAGTTGGGTCTGGTTGTGGTGTGAATTGTAGTCCAAGATCGAGTCCTCATCGTGAGAGAAAGGTAGAGACAATTTTATGAAGAAAAATCGTTAATATTTACATTTATGCTTATAATTCGTTCATAAATTTCTTATTAAATCGTAATAATTCTATTATATCAAAAAAAAAAAAAAAAAAAAAAAAAAAATGTAGAGTATCGTAATATAGGAATAGTGAAGGCGTTACCATTTATTCCAGAGCAACGAAATAACGGCGAGGCTAGTCGATAATCAGACTCAAACAGATTTAACGGATATAAGTGGAAATGTCGTGAGTTCCATTAAAAACTCAATGAATTCTTCGATAACAGAAAAATCTTCGATAGATGGTATCGATGCACGGTCTATGGCTGAACACTCTATAGAATATTTCAATGGGAATCCAATTTTGTCTGAAACTCATTGTAAAATGCAGTCTAGTTCTTGTTCTAGTCCAGACCCCGAGCATGAAAATAATGCGAATGGAAATGAACGATTGGCAGACTGCAGTGACGACGATAATCTTGAGACTCTCGGTAGAAAAGTGACGGAAATTATAAATGCTAATCGCCTTATTTCGCCTATGGATAATGGAAATTGTGACGAAGTAATAAAATCACACAGGTAATTTTAAATCACTTTTAATCTGATGTATTATACGTGAATATTTTTTGTTACGTTATTTCGTAACGAGCAGAAGTCATTAATAAATACAATAAATGCGTCTTGTAGCAGGGGTAAAGATGAGCCTACGAAACTGCCAGCGAACTATTGTTCTGTCACGAGTACTTTAAATATATCACAAGAACAGTCTGAGAATAGAGTGAGGTCCTGTTCGGAATTTGTAAATACTCTGTGCGATCGTGAGGAGGATGATGCTTGCGAGGAAAGTTGGTCCGATGAAGAAGGAGAAGACCCAAATTATACTTATAGTTATTCTCTTAGACGTAGAAGGTACATTCGTTATTAAATAAGTTATATTCAGATAAAAAGTGTGTATTTGTGCGATCTCGAAGTTAATACAAACGTGTATCTATGTTTCTAGTATTGCAAGAAGGCCAATTGGTCCAGGTTGTAGATTAAGAAGATTTAAACAAGCAACCGTTAGAATAGAAGGAGTATTGGCCTCTGATGAGGAGAATACTTCAGAATATTCACATCCTCCGTCCAGTCAATCCTCTACATTAGAAAGTAATCCTGACGTTCAAAGGGTCCTTCGCAATATTCATCATTCACAAAAGGTAAATTTAATATGATCAATTTAAAGGTAAATGGCCGTATTTTATACGATTAGTTGGAAATTACAAATTTACATTTAACGCATTCTGTTATCGCTTAATTGTTATTCAGAGGAAAGGAATACATGATGGTTCGGATTCTTCAAGTCAGTCGGAAACGGATGAAGTCAGTGAGATTACTATTGCATCTCAACCAAACAATGCTAACGTAATAAGGTTGAAAAGTAATATATAGTTCGTATTAGTATCGTTTTTACGTCTCATTTAAGAATGATTTCCAATATATAATGTCACCTGCAATATTGGTCATTTAAGTAATCATGTTTCATCTATTTTTATTTTTTACAGCTTATATTACGTATTCCAGATGCTTGTCTATTTCAGGGTATATATTTCTTAGATTGTATCCGCCATGCATAATTTCTAAGTAAAACAAAAAAAAATCCATATAATTTCAGATATATCTATAGATCATACAAATAAAATCGTAATAAATACAAATAACAAATAGAAAGTAATATCAGGACAGGAATTTGAATTTTTACTACGTTGCTTACTGAATTTTTATCATATTTGCTAAATTTTACAACGAAAAAATCAATACACTTAGCACGTTCAATTTTTTTTTTTCTACATTCGCGACAATTCAAATCGTCAAAGCTATGGGGATGTATTTATTGAATGCTGAGACATTTCTTTTATATCGTAGATATAGATCGTATATAGAAATTTACTTATTTAGTGCATCAGGTTGAACGTGATTAACAATGTAAACATCATGATTTACTTTTCAGTAACTCATTCGTCAATTCATTCATCTTGTTCCATGAAAGATCATCTCATTTCTTTATGGTTATTTCCTTTATTTATAGTTCCTTTGTGTTATATAACGTAAAATTGTACCTTTGTAAACGACTTGGAAATAATTTTTGACGCAAGTTCAACTGATATAAAGATACAATTATAAAAATAGTTTCTCTTCTAGTATACCAAATAAACATTGTATAAACATTGTCTTTGGTAAGTCATAATCAGTAATGGTACAATGCGATAAGACTTTGGATTATATATCCTGTACAAATATCTGAGTGCATTAACAAATTGATCATTCCAGTAATTTGTATGATGGGTTTAACGAATTTATTTTGTATAAACTATTTAGAACAATATCACAATTTCATTATGAATAGCATGCGAAAGAAGTAGATCAAATAATAGTATGTTGCAAACATTTTGCATAGGAGCAGAGGTTTCACTTTAGAAAGGATAATGAAAGTATTTTTCACAAATAACGAAGAAGAAAATAAAAGTTAACAATAATTAGGTAATTAACGTGACACGAGTACTGATGGCCATTTGTATAAAGCGCGTCAATTTATATAAATTCGAAAAGATAGTTGCTATATATATATATATATCTATATCTATATCTATATATATATATATAGATATATAAAATATAGTCTTTCAAAATAATTCCTGAAACATAATATGGCATCTAATAGAATTGTGATTATTCGAAATATTACATTTAAGTGTATAAACAAATTGAAAAAAACTTATAATAAAATATTATTACTAATTTAATTAAAATATTCGTATATTCTCGACTATTTAAAAATAATGATTGAAAAAAATGATTTCCTTTATAAATACAATAGCATGATAAAGTTGAGTATTGTCATTGAATTTGATTATCCGAAAAAAATGTTCTATTTCAAAGAGATCAATTCTATAGTAGTTTCGGATAATCGAGGTTCTAGGTATATGTTCTTACATGATTCTAAATTTAAGAAAACACCAATATAAAATGAAAATAAAAGAGATAAATATAAAAAGAGAGAATAAATAAGAGCTGATAAAAGCAATATGTATGTACAATTGTCATTAAAGATATAACGCGCGGGTGACATATTTAATACTAAATACATACACACACACACACACATTGTACTTAATTGTTTATACTCATTCTGTTTTCCAAAGCAGATAACATAATTCATGCATTTTTCCTAATTTTTAGTCATTAGATCATCGTTAGAACGAAATAATGATTCTTATTATTATATATATATATATATTGAAGTCCGTCATTTTAGTCTAGCTTACCATTTAAATAAATCATTTTATATAGAAAAATATAAAAGTCATAAAATCTGAGTTCAGAAACAAATTTTGATGATAGCGTTTAATTGTATTCTGACGATATACTCATTCTGTCAAATTACAAGCAATGAAACTATTACGCAGCTCTCTTATGCGCGTCTGACTGTGAAATATAGTTTACTCTATATTTTACAACGTAATATTTCGCATCCATCTATTGTACCTGCTTTGAAACTCAGATTGCCTTAATGACAATTATTATATGTCTGTAAATATGGACAATACAATGTAGATTTAAAAGAATAGTACTTTAAGATTATAGGCAATGTATTGATGTGCTCACTTGATTAAGATGATTTATAAAGTGTGTAGAAGTATACTTTGTATAAGAATTATATATGTTGTATTCAACATATTTATGCTGACAGCTACACACACGAGTGTGTACATTATCCCTTTCCATGCATTGGCAGCTAATTTGATTAAGTCTATTATTCTTTGATAATAGAAATGCTACACAAAAATTAATGTTATGTATAATAAAGTTCATTGATACGGCCTAATGTGCGTGACTTTGTGATTTAATTACTATTTTATTAAACTAACATTAATTTAAATATTTTTAAATATTGCACTATACGGTACATATACATTATATGTATTAACTTAGAATATTATATATCCAATATTACTATAGGAATATTGCAAAAAGTACCTGAGAAATGATAGAATTTTTTTTTCACATTTATATAAAAAATACAATGATAGTTTGAACTTTGCAATTAACAATTCTTCTAAACATTTATAGAATTATCGTCATTGTCTCGTTCCTTCTATTTAGGGAATATTTTAATATTTTAACTATTGATACGAAAAAAAGAAAAAAAAAAAAAGGAGAGAACGATAATTATCGAACAATGCATCATTATGCTTTATTCTAAATAACACATTTTTTATATTCATAATATCCATTCTCTTTACGAATCTTTTTTATAACATTTAACAACGTTAGATGTATACTTTTTAAACATTAAAATATAATTTGCGTTGGAAATTGTTAAATTAAAATTGACGATTAATACGTTGATGTATAATATGTTATTTTTAAGAAGTCATACGCAGCATAAATAAGTAAATAAGTAAAAGCCTAAAAGATTTAATTATTTTTGATCACATATAATTCTATATAACTTACAACACATCTTTATTTTTTTTAAGAAAATTCGAGATAATTCGAGATATATGTACATTATAGTTCAAATATGAACTTGATAAATAGGTACATGCACGAGACTTTTTGTTATCTTTACAATATTTATAATGCTATACTCTTATAAAGAGAAACCAAAATTTAAGGAGAACAAATATATTCATAAAAAGTGATATTTAGGTCATAATAAATAATAACTATTGATTTAAAAGTCTTTAGTCATATAAATGAAAAGATTCATTAAATATGTTCTTATTTGCAGAACAGTTTCATGATTCGAACTGATTAATTTATCAATAATGATTTACCAATAAAAAGAATTATGAAGAAATTCTGCTGTAGATTTGTATAACGACGAAGCACTTTGTCTTAAACCACTAAATAAAGATACGACTCCTTCTTTTCCATCTTCTTGCTCTTCTTCTTCCGGTAAGTATTCTGGCATATTCTCAATGTCATCGGTATCTTCTTTATGGGTCTAAGACATAGGATTATCATTAATTTTGTCAATATTTTTACATATTTGTCACATTACCAATCTAACAAAGAAAGCAAATTACCAGTCTAACTAGAAATTCTTGATTGAATTTATTTTTTGTAACTAGCCATGCCTCCATGTTATCTAAATTTTCTTGTATAGCTTCAGCGATTAGTTTAGCTGTAACGTTATTCAATGTACGCATGGTAACGCGTTGATGTTCAACATCTATCACAAGAGATATCAATCCTTCAATTTTGATCAGTGTAGATTCCAGTTCAGATCTAGTCTCCTATTTTTAACATTAAACATAAAAATCATTAATTAAGATAGTTTTTATCAAAGAAAAAGCAAACTTACCGGTAACAAGCCTTGGACATGTAATACAATTACATGTGTTTTTAATTTTTTTCGTTCGATGATCCTGCACCTACTACGTAAATTATATATGGGTGGTTTCATACGTTCTATGTTATCTTTTAGATGTTGTGCCCTTTTAGATATTTCTGGTTCACTCAATATAAATCTGTTTACAACGGCGTCTAAGGCTTCTCTTATTCCAAAAGTAGAGGTTATGTGTAAATAATTATCAGCATTTTTAATAAACAATTCCAAAATATCTAATGAGAGATTAATAATATCTAAATAAGGTACTTCGAGAATATAAGCTATGTAGGACAACACCGTTTTATCCTGTAATAACAACGATATATGATAACATTGAATTTATGTGATGAGCTGAGAAAAAAAATATTATATGTTTCACCTTTAAGATTGTGTCATGGTTAGAAAAATCGTCAGCTAACTTCTTATATGTTTCTAATGTTGCTCTTATTTCCTTAGGATTATCATATTCTTCCGTTTCCATTTTGTACACGTAACGTAAACGGGAATTATTTTGGAAACCCGTGCACCGCAGTAATGAAACTTGATGATTACAAACATTCAATCTTCTGAAATAATCAGATACATCTATATATATATATTTTTTATTTTCACTGATAAACCGATATTACAGTATACACCATATTTCACAACATAAACAACAACTTACACTGTTCGTCACGATAAAAGTTAAGTAAATTAAACATACTGTATCTTATAAAAATACAGTAGGAACGAAACGTTCTTTTTTTTTTTTTAAGGATCAAGAATTATTTAACTAAGTATAAAAATAAATTAATTAAATAAACGTTAAAGGGTATCACAGAAGGAAGTTTAACGAGCACGTTGCAAACAAAAAGAGCTGTTGGAACGAGTACTTTCTATTTACTATCAGAAAATGTGAGTTGACTCCTAGCGCCAAACGTGCTTTTCCATCTGATTTCTATAACTATATGTACGAGTCGATCGTTTATATAGCTCAGACAACTTCTAATGATTGTGAGAAAAAGGAAAGTTTAGAATCAGTTTTACAGGGATAGTAGGGGACAATAAATAATTGCATGAATAAAGCTAACATTGGTGTAAAAATAATTACAGATGCGATAAAGAATAAACCAAACGAATAGTAAGACGAGAAGAGAGAAGAAAAATGATAAAAATTAAACGAATGAAAATAAAAGAATCGAACTCTATTTTTGTATCAAGTAGTATAATATGGCGTCTAAATTGGACGTATAAATTTCTATAACCTTTTTAACGATTTTCACTTATTATATTAGAAAAGAACATTGGAATTGTAAAATTTGTACTATACTGATTCAAGATTTTATCATTAATATCGTTTTAATAATTTATTAATTAAATTTAAATTTATGCAGATCCCTAGTAAAGATTCCTAGTAGCGACGCCAGACGGCGCCAGTGTTGCATAATTGGCGCGATTTTTTCGCAGTGACTTTCTTTTATTCGCGCCATATGTGAAAGCTGTGTATCTCCACGCTGAATACGTATTCGTTTCTTGTAATAATTTATAAGTTGTTGACGATCAATGTGTGCCTATATTTTCTCTATTGAAACATATAAACAACGCTTGGAGTCCTCGTTGATTGTTTATTAAATAAGAATACGTCCATTTTTACTCGTTATGGGTAAGAAATATACACGCATATATATTTACAATAATATCTTTTATCAGATTTTTATTTGATATGTATGTATAACATAACGTATATATTTATTTTCATAAAGATTTTCAAATTTGTATACGAGGAGATAATTTGTTATGTTGAAAAAATATGATACTTGACAAAATTTGTATAATTTTATGACTATAATTTACGAATTATTTTATAAAATGAAATTTAGGTTACATTTTGTCAAATTTTCATTTTACATATGCCATAGCATATAAATTTTCTAGATTCCATACAAATAAATAATTTGTTTTGTAGCAAAAGGATATTTACAAAAATCGATCTAATTTTATTTTTTTATAATTTCGAAATAATTTCATAAAATAGATTTTTAGGTTATACATACATATATATATACATATATATATACACACACACATATATATGTACATGGGGTAACCCCAAATATATTAGGATTCAATACTTGATGGGATAAGATATTTTATGATGTAAATAGTAAATAAGAAAAGAGTGGATTTTTATGATTTTTCAAAAGACAGCGTTTCAAAAAGTCATAAAACTTTTATGAAGAGAAAGCCATCCGCATGCGGTGCGTCGCATTGCGTTTAGATTTTTGGATGAAATTGTACGAGTTGCTTGCTAGTAGTAGATGGGTCGGTAGTCCATGGTGGGAGCTGTTCTTTGGGTGGGCGTTGCTGGGTCGATACAGGGTGGATATCGTCGTCAGTCGCAAGAAACGCACCACAGGGTCGGACGAATATTCTCTTTGCCAAATATTATTTATATATTTTATTTATTTTTCCAACTTTCGTCTCAAAGCAAACAACAATATGACAGCAATGTTATACGTAACAATAATGTATAATAAAATATAAATAAATAATATATAAGAATTTTCAGTAAAAAATAATAATGAACTATTATAATATTATATATAAATAATATTTTATGCTGGGTCGAGGCTTATAAATTATATCTTAATTACGAGTAAAAAAAAAAAAAAAAAAAATAGAGGAAAATAAATAGTAAAATACTGAAAGAAAATTTCAACGTTACTTGTTGGCTAATTTAATGCATACGTTATCAACAAAATAGTTTACAAAAATCTTTCTTAATCGGATATACATTTTTTATTATTGGAATAAAAAAAAAGTAATTTATGTAACCTTAAGGAACAATCGAAACTGTCAGCTGAGACACGCTAATCAACGAGCTCTAATATTTTTTCTATCGTAACTCGATACTATCATGGATCGAATTCCCATTGTAATTTTACTATCTTTTGTAATCACTCTTCGAAGAGATTCTATAGGATTCGTACTATTCACGGAGCTTTACTAATGAATCTCTAACCGTGACGTTGATAAAAATGCCTGCTTTTAACGAAGGAAGAGAGAAAGAGAGAGAGAGAGAGAAGAATTAGGACGAAACACGGAGATCGACACTTTATTATTTCGTTATCTGTGTTTGCTATTAAGACGGACTATTTATTAAACAAACAAACGAATGATCCAAGAACTCGATGCTAGATAAAATTCGACAATCCTCTTTGTAATAATTGAAAAAATAATAAAACTATTAGTCATTCATTCGTAAAATATTCTATATTCTACATAATTAAATAAGCGACGGAAATATATCGGATGTACAAAATGAAGCATTACAAATTGTTATCTCAGAAACACGAAATTTTTAGCTTTGTCGAAAATATTTTGTTATTAACCTTCAATTTTCCGATCATTATCGTCATTATACCTTTTTTATTAATATTCTTGGAGAACATAGCTGTGTGCGTGCGCGCATAGAGAAGTCAACACGGTGCTCTCGGTAAATTTCCAAGTACGATGAATTTCTGCACGGATGCTGCAGTATGCACACATCAAGAGACGAACTGTAAATAGGCATACGCTCTGATGAACAAAGCTCGCGAATATCGGAATCGTCTATACACACAACAACAGATAGGTTTATTCAGAGTAAGCAGAATTTCTGTACAACTTTAAAAGATATTTATGTGTGTCCTTGATGTATGTACATATGTACAGGTATAGCCAATCGAAAGAATTAAAAAATGACAGAGAGAGGGTGGGGGAGGGAGATAAGAAATGAAAAAGATTTTTATTCTCGAGAAATCTTAACGATAATCGACATTATCCTTCTTCTTTATGGACAAAATTATTATCAAAACATTTTACAAAATTATATCGATCTATCTTTTCTCTCGAATTCGATGTTACGTTCGACACAATCAATTTTTATCTCCGTCATTTTCTATTTTTGTTTTTGTCTCTTCCTCTTTTTCGTTCATCCATCTATTCTTGATCGTAAATAGAGTCATATATTCGCTCGTAGACATCGAGTCACGTTTTCTCAAAGATTTATATCGATAGAAGATCGAGGTGAACGAGTTTACGATAAAAAAAAAAAAAGAAAAAAAAAAAAGTAAATAAATGTAATAAAATTCTTTCACCTCTATCTCTGTCTCATGTTCTTCGGAGAAAGAAAACCGTTCTAATACTAATTCATTATTTTTATATATGTACGAATAGGAAGCTACACATTTATGCAATGGATGCAATTTCATGACAGAGAAATACCGATTTCCATTTGTACTCTCTCGGTGCCGTCGGTGTGCAATGCGAATCAAGAACTATATAATATATATGTAGACGCTGCATTAGTCTCGTTTAACCGTTGAACGCGTATCGGTTATATCGACGAAATATTTTATTATGACATCGATGGAACGTTGATCGGTCCTTTTGTCAGGACACAAAAAGAAAAACTTACGCGATTAATTTTCTGTCGTCGACGTACACAAGTACATATGGTATATCAGACACGATATGTTTTACTATTGATTATTTATACGCTCATGTATCCGATCAGTGCGTAAATAAGTATACATATAATTTATAAATTATTCCACGGAATACATATATATATATATATATTCATATTCCATGCTAATATAATATTAATATTATAATCTAGATATAATATAATATTCACCGAGATGATAAATTCGGAATGTCCGAATCACAGGTTGTGAAATATAAAACTAGAGTATAGATTCGTACATTACGTAAGAACGTAGAAATATAGCGACTAGCCTTGAAAGAAATTCTAGGGTACGATTTTGTAGGAAAAACCGTAGCGATGTAAGTGGCAGTATTCTCGATGAAGAACGGAACACGAATCCGTATTCCACGGTTGCCAATCAGCGAGATGTGCTGAACGAGAACAAGAAGAAGTCGAGCGTTCTTTTGAAAAGGGAGAAACTTTCCAACGATGACCATCGAAGTGGAATATGGTAATGCGAGAAGTAAGATCTGTACGAATGCGTTGAGAATTTTCTTCGAATCTGGCTACGTTATGTATTCACACCAATATACACGCTTATGTATCTACTTATATGTACCTATGTACGTGTGTCATATCAATTCTACTCTCGAAATAATATTGTTCCGAGAGATATCTCGTTGTTGAAAATGTAACGTTCGATGCACCGTAAATCTATTAAGAGAGGCAATTAGTATCTCTTAATGATGTTTCGTTAGCCAAATAGATAGTAATTTATCTTGGCTTAATTGCTTATCCCTGCTGTTTATCTCGTTATACACATTTTTATTTGATTTGATTTTAATTAACACCTAGACCACCCATCTCGATAACGATATTTTTTCAATGACTTTTCACAAAGGTAATTTACATAGCTCGACCTAAAGTTTGTACCTTCAACTACGTGCCATTTTGCGCCACTACGAAATATTACAATTCACGCAAACACGCAAGTATGATACTTATCGTACGGCGAACTTACATTACTATTCATCGTTTTCTTAATATCGATGAAACACGCTTCTTCATTGTGTACATAGAAAATTTTTTTTTCTTCCTCTAATTGCGTGAATTCATATTTTTTATTTTCATAAAAAGATGTAATAATATTGTAAATATACAATAATAATTGTTTAAAGAAAGTTAATTTTCTTATCTCGTCGACAAATCATTTTCAAGATTCGATATTGAGTTAATTTCGTGATCGTATCTTTTCTCTTTCTTTATTAAATATTAGTAAAAAATTATGGTAGACGCTTCGTTAAGTAGCTTTACTCGTTGATGCTTTTATTTTCGATAGAAACTAGATGTTTTCTACCGACGAAACCGAAATCGCTGACGCATCCTATTTTCTTTGACCCTGTTTTCAATCTCTACATATTCTACGCTTTATCGAGCACTTTTGTTATAACTTTGTGACGACCGGATGTAGTATATTATCCGTGTACTATACAAACACGTCTAATTTTAGTAGATATCGAAATTACGAATGTTTTTGTCGAATTGTACACACGTATTATACACGTTCATATTATTTTTTACATATACATTTTATTATTTACATATTATTTACATATACATATGTATTCGCGTATAATATTCGTATTATTATTTACATACGTGTATATATATATATATATATATATATTATACATTCCATACGTAACAAATATACAATATTTTGTTCCAGATGATATCGCTACATGGAAAATGCTAATCATTTGATCCCAGGTTCCAGATTAACAAACGACGTTCTGGAGGTAATAACTATACTAAATCTATTTGCATACTACTCGGGGAAAGTTACGCAGGATAAAATTTGCGAGTAATCGATTCTAATCCCTGATCTACGCAACTATTCGAAGAAAGTACCGACGTTTCGCAGAGCTATTTCACTTCTCTGTAGATAGAAATTTGCATCGTCATAGTTATATCGGAAATATGGTAGAATCGTTCGATAGAAATTCATTTTATAACTTCATGGAAATTCGCTTTCTGTTTAGGACAATTCGTAATATTTTCATTAGTAAAGAAAATTTTGAAGTCGCATTTACGCGGAAGCTTCGATCAAATACAAACTTAGCTGCGAGATAGATAGTTATAAGGATACGCGTGTGCCTATGTATACGATTTTCTTTCTGTTCTTTCATTCATAAATATTTTGGCACGTTTCCAACGTCATTCGTATCTTTCTTGCGAGTCCGTCACGACGAATCTTCCTAGATGCGAGCAATTATAATTAGGAAACAAAGAGGGAAAAGTTTGACAATAGTCGGCAAAATGATCGAGGAATTTAAAGCGAACAAAGAAAATAGGAAGAATGAAAGATTTAGGATTTCGCGGTAGAAAGGGTGCTGACTGAAACGAAATCGTTTCCAGTATGAAGAGTTACCCGTACGATATGTATGTATGTACTCGCGAGAATACGTCAACGCTCGCGAGGCCTCCTCTTTTATTCATGAGGACAGGCGAAAAAGCGATCCGGAGTGGACGTTTAAAGTCAATCGATCCGCATCGATGGATTTAAAGCAAATCCCAGTTCTCGGTCGCCACGACACCGGGTCATCTGTCATGCGATCGTTTCACCAAACTACGTGTCCTAGCCCTCGTGACATCGATATTTTCCACGTGAATTTATATCTATTGTATGTACGTATCAAATTATTTTTATGATTTATATCGATATACGTACAAAACTATTCGCACGATGTGTTTATATGCATTAACCGTTCTTACGGTTCATACGTATCCACGTATCTTTGTTTTCGAACGTACAAGATTGTTTCTATGATTTCTACTTACGTATATACAAAACTAGTCGTATCGATGTGTATACCGAGCTGGCCGATAAATAATATTGAAACTTTTATTATTTGACATCTAAATAAAATGGCGAGACAAAAGGAAAATGGGATAAATGGGATAAAAACAGTAGTATGGCGTTGGATTGGCCAGCGAGCAGTGTTAGTAATTTTAATTAAAAATATCGATGTCGTTTATTTGGATATAAGATAGTAGAAAAGATACTATTATTATTTATTCAGATGGAACACTGAAAATCTCGATATTATCACGTATCCAATACGTATATTTCGCGTCTAAATACTTATATCCAGCTACGTTATGTATATTGGAAGAAAAAAAAGCACAAGTATCTATATATTTATATGACCTAAACGACAAAACGGATTGTCTCTCTAATAGTATATATTCTCAAGAACTATACGAAGAACAAGTTAGTTGAAAACGATCTCGTTTCAAATCCGTCCTACGTCCTATAAAAGTTGGATGACGAAGCTATCAAGTCGAGAGTTCGTTTACTGTTTTCTCGAATCCTCCTCGTGTACGCCGTTAATCGCACTTAATTATCTATTTTCAATTAAGTTCCTAGAGCCAGTATCAACGAAATAGGAAGAAGAGGAGGAAGAAGAAGAAGAAGAAGAAGAAGAAAAGGGCGAAAGCTTTCGGCGAGTTTTGTCGTAAAAAGTTGTAAGAGGTCGTAAGAAATTTTTGTTTTTTGTCAATAGCGTAATCGAGATTAGCGATTTGGAAGGACGGTTCTTTGAAAAGGAGGTCGATTACGTTTCTGCTCGATGTTCGGTAAAATCGGTTTGTCTGACTTTGAGAAAACGAGAGGGAGGGACGAAGATAGACCGAGAAAACGATCGGTAAGAGAAAAAGAAAAAAAAGGAAAAGGAAGAAACGAAGGATCGGGAAATGGAATAAAATGTAAAAGGACTATAGCGGTGGAGGAAGAAAGGGAAGGGGTAGGAGAGGGGATGAAAGAGAGGGTAGTCGTTTTCTCCCCGTAGAAGACGTGGGGAAGAGACGATGGGAGAGAGCCGCGTTCTCCGGTTCGAACGTAGTCGCGCCTGCGCGACGTTTACCCCACGCACCAGCACGTAATGTCACCGTTGAGCCAGTCTGACGCCAGGCGCCGCGAAGCTATGACGTCACTGGTTCGCGCTTTGCCGACGTACTTACTTTTCTCGCCAACAACGGTAAGAAGCTCATGAATGAAATCTCGCTATTTCGACGGTTCGAACAGCTACGGTCATTTTTCACGAAAAATACGAATTTCTTTCTGCGTCCTTCTTGGTTATACAGGAGTCGGGCAAACGGACAGACGGACAGACGGACAGACAGATAGACAGACAGACAGACAGGCAGAGAGAGAGAGAGGGAGGGAGAGAGAGAGAGAGAGAGAGATACGAGAGAGTAGCCAATACCGAAAATTCCTGGACCACCTCTATCGACTCGAGACGCAGTCCGATAGTCAAGCCAAACAGTACAGCTTCCTCTTTCCGCATTGCGATTTTCAAAAGGCATAGCATATTCCCTTTTCTATCGCTAAGTCAAAATTATACCGATTTCGTCAGTAACTTCGGAACGTTCTTTTCTCATTCGTCCCGTTCATTCTTTCTTCCTTCTTTATAATTTTTTTTTTTGTTGTCTTCTTGATCCGATTTTTTTTCCTGTTAAACCTTCCCTCCCTAACGAGTTCTTCTCTTTCCGACGACTTAAGTGGAACGTTGCCACCCACATGATACTCGAGTGCTGCTGCCACCCGCGGTTTGTCAATATCTGCTTTAGTTTATGAATGGGACTCTACGTACACCTACAATCCAGGCGCACACGCGCGCGAGTGTTATCGCGTCGATAACCAGTTGCGCCGATTTGAAAAAAGGAAAATCAAATTGAACCAATTCTTTCGTTCATATCTCGATTCTTTCCGTGATCGAACTATCTCAATATTTTTGTTTTTTTTTTCCTCTTTTCTTTTCATTTTTTGACTATTTTCCTATTTCCCTAGAATACGCATCGTTGCATATGAAAAGAAATGCATTCGATCGAAGCTCCAGCTTATCCTATTCTATTCTCCTCAATTGTTATCTCGATTCGACGAGTCGTTTCATTCAACCAACAAAATACAGATCTTGCGAATAGCATATTTTTTTCCTCTCTTTCTTTTTAATTTTCTTTTTTTTTCCTTTCTTTTCTTTTTTTGTACAGTTTCTTTTGTAAACGAAAGCGCATACACGAGCGCGCACCTGCTGGTGTCGCGTTAGAGAGATCGAGGTCAAGGGTGCAGCACGACCTCGACCGGAAGTGAATCCTGCTTCACCAAAGATAAGGGAGAACTCTCTTGCGGAAACTTTACGTTCTTCCTGCGATTTCTCCTTGTCTGTCTAAAGGATTTCCTTTCTGGTTCTTTTCTCTCTCTCTCTCTCTCTCTCTCTCTCTCTCTCTCTCTCTCTCTCTCTGTCTCTCCTCTTTCTTTCTTTATCTGTACGTCCTTCTATTTCGCGATTAAACGTCATGAATGTCTCTTCATTAATTATTTAACCGAAACGTCTACTCGACTAGAGAAACTTTCTATAAGTAAAATATGTTATCGTAATCGAGCGAATTGGAGTGAATCGTGTTATATAGAACGATGACAAAAAGCAATTATCTTCGTACCAAGAGTCTTTCGACGTCCTCGTTAAAGAGGCCAATGAAAAATCATTAAAATTTCTAATTACGTTTCCTCAAACATCCTAAAAAAATCCATTAAAGTCTCCGTCATCTTTTTTGTATTTTCTCGAGAGAAAAATTCTTGAGATTTTGATGAGAAAAATCGAACGAAGGTAAGAACAAGATCGTTCGATTTTGAAAGTAAATTTTTTGGTACGATTGTTTTTCGTGATCGTTATTCGAAAGAGGAACAAAAAAGGAAGAAAAAAAAAAGAGAGAGAGAGAATCCTCGAGGGCAATCGGGTCGTCGAAATCGAAGTAGCGAGATTCGATGAGGATCGAACTGGAACGAGATTATATCGGTAAAGCCCAACGTATAAGGAATTCGACTGGCTTTCCAGCAAACTTCTCCAGACGTCTCTCGAGGATCGGCCCAAGTGCGAGATCGCAACGTGAAATTATCGAGAAGTCTTTTGGAACTCGCACGGATGTTCACATCGACGAGCTAAAGTTTCTGTATATCCAAATTGAATCCTTTCGAAAACTTTTGTCCAAGACTTTTTAAGGATAGAGATAGAGTAAGTTTTTGTTTTGTAGTAGTAATAAACGACGAAGAAAGAAAAGAAAACTTGAATCGATCGTAAGAATGTGTTGAACTATAAGCTCGAAACAAGTGAAATCGTAACTCGATTCGAAATATTTCGATCGAAAGTGCAATCGATCGCAAAGAATCGTCTCGAAAGACTTTACTCGTTCGAGAGTGAATCGAAAGGGAAAAACAAAGTGATTTTGAGAAAAGAACGCGTCGAAGGATAGAGCTGAATCTCTCGACGATTTTTTTCAAGTACGTCTTCTCTCGTCTCGTCGAATTCGTCTAATAAGTCGAGCGGCGATGCACGGTGAACGGTGAGAGTTATTTCTTCGAGAAAGAGAAAACATATTTACGTTGTTCGGATATTCGTCGAGGGAGAAAAGTTTTCCGTCGAAGGAGATAAAAGGAAAAGAAATAAAAAGAAGTCAACGAAAATGGGCAAGAAAAATAGCAAGCTCAAGCAGGATACCATCGATCGACTTACCACCGCTACTTATTGTAAGTAAAATTATATAATGATTGATGGAAGAAACGAAGAGAGGAGAAAAAACATTGCCGAGAACAATTTCAAACCAAATTTTTTCAATCGGAAACAAGATCGCCGAACGAATTCGAAGTAAAATCGGAAAAAAAAATTTTCGATGAAATTTGCAACCAAATTTCGACCAAACTCGTATCCTCCGACATTCTCGAGTTTTATAAATCATGCTCTGTATTCGTAATCACGACCGTTTTTATTTTTCTTCTCTCTGGTATTCGCATTTGGTTTCATGATCGGTACCGACCGACTTTAGAAACGTTCCACTTTCGTATTGTTCTCTTTCTCGGGTCTTCTCTCGCATCCGTCGTTTACCACGTTTCTACTCGATAGAGGAATAATACTGTGCGAGAGTCGTCAGATACAATCGAACTTCCAGGAACGCGTTCCTTTCATCAACGAAGAAGAAATCATTATAGAATAATTCGATTTGAATGATCGTTGATTTTAGAACATTTCTATAAAAAAAGGTTTCTGCAAATTGATTATTCTTAATTAATCCTCTATAACTCAATTATTATTCCTATATAAACAAATAAATATTATATAACGCGAAGCTTGTATATTTGCGATCCGTTCCCTGTTTATATCATTGTATATAAAGCAACGTGCACTTTATATGCATATAAACATTTTGCGTATTGCTATACGATATGAATATATTCATATTTAGCAGCAGCCAATCGCATTAACTTTGGTACGTTCTTGATCAAAACTAATGTTGTGTACGCGAAACTGAAATAGTACTAATATTAGGGGTTACAGAGGATTAATTTTAATTTTTTCATTTTAATGACTTCGTTAGATATCGCTTCGTATTGGTGTGTGTTTCTATATATATATATATGTACGTATGTATGACGTATGTATGTGTGTGTACACGCACAAACGCATACACATTAACAAAATACTCTTGCGTCTTGATATGATATATCTCGATGCAGGAGCGTTTAATACAATATGTACATTGAAAGGAAAAGCTTTGCGAGTCTTAGGCCATGGTAGTAAAAGGAATGGTAATGTAACGGACAGACGATGCTTATTGTTCGCAAGGATACACTGTCTCAGGGTGTTTACACTCGATGAACGTAGCCAAGAAGCGCGGAGTCATTAGCCGACACAATGCGTTTAGTTATCCCCTTTAACGATCCGTGTAATCCAGTCTCATTTAGCTCGTCAGTTAAACACCCTCTTCTCCAATGGCGATTTGTATCTAACGCGTCGTAACGAAGGATTTTAATGAGCCTGCCATTTCAAACGAATTGGAGAATAGCGATGGATACTATATATTCGAAGTAATCCTCTTTCCTCTTCTTATTTTTCTTGAAGGAAAAATTTTTATCGAGTTAAATGTAAATCTCGATGACCAAACTCGAAAGGTAGCTTGTATTTTTCCTTTCTCTCTCTCTCTCTCTCTCTTTTTTTTTTGGTTTTTATTTTTTGTTCCACTTATTTAACGTCCTTCTTATTTTTATTCAACTTGGATCGATTCGAATGATTATTTTATCCTGGGACGATCTCCCTATATTTTCTTTCTTTTTTCGTATGTGGGAACCATATCCGTCGTCTATCCACTTCAGCAGTGGAATACCTGGTTTCGTGTGTCATTATATACTATTATGGGGACCCTTTCTTTTTAGGTATGGAATAGGGAAGCAGCTCGTTTATTAAACTCGTCGATCGAAGCGATTTATATTTATATTCTCTTCGTTCGAATATATTATATTTAAATCGCTACTTTTGTTAGATAAGAGATTCTTTTTTTACGTAAAACGACGTTTCGAACACGATCGTCGAATTCTTCGATATTTTTCTTTTCTTTTTTCTTTCTTTCTTTTTTTTTTTTAACATACCTTTGAGAGTTTCAAAGGAAACATTCTAATATGATAAACTTTTTGGTACACCCTGTATTTAGAAACGATAGCCCTATCAGATCGAGTTCTTCGAAATTCCTCGATCTCTGACAATACGCCTCGAAGATAAACGAGAACGTAGCTATTGTGAAGCGAACGTTTCAAAAGGAAATTAACGATAGCATGAACTGGATCAAACGTTCGTTTAACAACTAAGTGCACAGTATAAAGCGCGTCTTTCTCTTTGCTATCGTTATTAACTAACTTTTCTATCATTTTCTTTCATAAAATCCTGATTAAAAATCTTGACATTTATATCACTTTAAATTACATTATATCATTTCGTTATTACAATTGATTCCATCGTATTTTCAAAAAGAAAAAGAAATTATTTTTGTAATTTCTTATTAGCGCTAAAAAAATATTCTTCTCTCGACCATATTATAAAAACGTAGGTAAATCAGAACGTTAAACGTTCCAAACGATATTTTTTTTCAATTGAGATTAAAAGGCGGAAGTGTCATAGCGAGAAACTAGAAGGCTCGTTTTATTCAACGTCTGTCGATCCTATTTTCTATCCATCCTTTTTCCATATGCACGCAGTAAAAGAGGACACGTGTTTCATACAACATAACGAGACAATAGGATACGTTGCTGGCCGTGTTATCGGTTCTAGAAAAAAGTTTGCTTTTTTCCTATCATAAAAAGAGAGAGAGAGAGAGAGAGAGAGAGAGAGAGAGAGAGAGAGAGAGAGAGAGAGAGAGAGAGAGAGAGAGAGAGAGAGAGAGAGAGAGAGAGACAAAGGGTGGCTGGAGAGTCAAAAAGAAGAAAAAAAAAAAAGAAAAGAATGTTCGCAAGGAGGGGTGAAAGTCGATGCTCTTTCTCTCTCTTTTTCCGTACCTCTATCTCTCCATATATATGTACGTACGTATACATATAATATATGTATGCAGATATATATACGAGAGTACATAACCGAGCAACGTTCGTTTTAGTTTAGCTATCGTTTCTGCCTACAGGCGGGATCGTAGGATATATGCGAAACGATGGCGGCGGTGGTGGCGGCGGCGGCGGCGGCGGTGGCGGCGGCGAGAGGGCGAGGCGAGGACGAACGACGATCGATGTCTGTGCTTTTCCACTCTTTGGTCACGCACCTACGAATGCATACGACGAGAAAACTCGCTTCGGTTCTTCGTGTGCGCCAACCACCCCTCGACAATTACTACACCTCCTTCTCTCCCACCCCCAACCACCCTCATTTTACTGATTCTCCACCCTCGAGAGACCGTTCCAATTTATTTTCATACTTTCGTACCGTATTCTACGATCAAATTTTCGCGCTCTCCAAAGATAGAATGTGACCAAAGAGGAACGACTATTTATTGTCTTTTTGTCTTCTATTTACATTTATATATGTATATATATATATATATATCTTTCTTTCTCTTTCCCTTTTTATTGCACTCTCTCTGTCTCTTTCTATTCCTATTCCTATTGCTCTTGCCCCTATTCCTCTCTTCCTATTACCCTTGTCCTCTATTTCTTTCTCTTTCTATCGCTCTTCTTTGCCCTTTTCTCTTACCAACGTTCTTTTTCTTTTCCTTTTCCGCTTTCTAGTTCTCTTTATTTCTCTTTCCCTTTCTCTCTTCTTTTCTTTTCCTTTCTTTTCTTTTCTTTTCTTCTTTATTTCTCTTTCCTCATCTCTTGTCATAATTTATTTAGGAAGCGAGATTTCTAAAAGAACACGTATATCAAAGAAAATATGAATTTCTTCTACTAACGAGCGTTTAACGTTACGTATTTTTGCTCGTTTTTACGTGTTAAGTAAACGTTATAGTTATTACTTGGTTAGAATTTAAAGAGACATTACAATGTTACTTTTTAAGTAAAAACTTGAGAAATATTTTTTTATCTTTCTCCATTTTTTTTGTCTCTTAGCAATTTAATGTCTCGAGAAAATTTTTCTCGATATAAAGGACAAGTTCAATCGAATTCCTTCGTTCGGGGTGAACTTTCGGATCGGGTTAGAAAAAGAAAAAGAAAGAAAGAGAAAATAGGAAGTCGGGCTTGGTTGGTCGAGGAAGCAGAAAACGAATCTTCCTTTGCTAATATCGACGACAACGAACTATGTCGGAGAGGTCGTTTGATCGATATCCTCGAATAGTACGAAGGTATTGTCGTCATCGATGTATTATATTATATATTATCCCATAAAATCGAGCATTATTGTAAAATCGTCGATATACGTCATAAAATATTCTATAATTTTAGAAATGACTCGTGCAATTTGATAAACGCGTACTCGTATATAATATCCGTATATACGCGGAACAAAAAATATTCGTATCTACGAGGAGGGATAAAGAAGCAGTATTTTTAATTTCGCAAAATACAATTTATATAAATTATTTAACGACGATAAGTAATCCTATACGATAGGAAGTCATTATAGATTTAATAAAGGATAAATAAAATAAATCGAATGATCGCATAATCCATAAACAATTATTATATGCAACGCGATAATCCAATACATCTCTCTCTCTCTCTCTCTCTCTCTCTCTCTTTCTCGGATAAAACTAATTGCGATTGGATCGGTTAGCTGCATACCTACAAATTGCACTTATTATTCTTCCTCCATAAAGTTTTTCGTATTTCAAGAAGTATCTTCGATCTTCGTTTATTACGTTTGAAAAATATAATTGATGTTTGTTCATCGAACATTACCTGCGAGAGAGAATTCGAAGGTCGATCGATAATGATGCAGTAGCACCAGCTTGTCTAGATATTACACGTGTGCACAAGTGTGGCTGAACAATTACCGGTCCGGTTGCCTCGACGACCCTTCATTTTCCAACTTCTGAGAGCACTCGCTCGTCCGTAAAACGATGTAATCCTCTCTACCATGTTTCTCCTTTTTTCGAAACGGGCTTGAAACGCTTTTTAAATTTTTACTAATCAATCCTTTTTTTTTTGTTTTTTTTTTCTTTCTTTTTTTTTTCATTAATATTATTTATGACACGAGATGTTGCATGTGTCAACGCTTTAAAAATTTTTATATATTTATTTATTTACTAATTAAAATCTCTCGAAAGAATTTTTTTATCTCATTTATTTTTTAAAATGTCGGTGTGGGCGCGCGAGTGAGATTTTATCGATCGATCAATCGATCAATCGATCAATTTTTTATTTACGGCACGATACGTTATCTCGAATCAAATTTTTTAACGATATCACGTCTTATTTTGCTTTTTTGAATGTTTTATTATTAAAATGTTTCTCTTGTATTTTGAATCAGTTTCCTTGTAAAATACAAGTACAATACGATCTCTTAATCGTATCAATTATCAAAATATTTTGTCATTTGAACGAGCTATTATCCAAACAGGCTATTGCCTTATCGTATCGATATCACATTTCCTATTGAAACAGACGCAGCTATTGATACATATTTTTACGCGTGTGCATGTGATATATATACATATATATATATACACGTGTATATGTATGTATGTATGTGTATATATACTATGCAAATAATTCCGAACAGTTCGATCTGAATTTGACGTTTCAGAAAAGGGTTTTGATTTAGGACCTGTAGAGATTTCTGATCGATAAATAACGGTTTAGACAGATTGGAAATTTCATTTGATTTTCTTTGAAATGTAGGTATATAAATTTTGATATTGCATAGAAAAATATTCTGAAAATTTACTTAACCGAGTAATTAGATTAGAATTAGGTGATAGAGTGTTCTTTCACTGTATTAAACTTCTTACCGTTAGTCTCGATCGCTATTCACCATGTACTAAGTAAATGAAGTAATATCAAAGTTCAATGGAATTAAGAAGTAATATAATCAAATAAGAAACTTATCGAAGAGGTTAATTATCGCGATCGAGTAATACTTTTTATTTAAGGAATATTGATTTTTCATCTATGCAGAGAATCTTCACATAAAGGAATATGGTTTCTGTAAGTCGCCTAACTTTTCGAATTTTTTTTTCTTGGAAAAAAAGCAAGGGAGAAAGAAAGAAAGAGAGAGTGAAAGAGAAATGGAGAAGAAAAATATGTACATTGCAATTCATTGGAGACACGCTTCGAGCTATTTTCCAAAGCTTCCGAGTTCTTCGTTTTTCCTCGACTTATACAAAATTTAACATAATTTTCCAAAGAAACGCTTTTCTTCCGAGAATAAAAGAGAGAACGAAGATAGCGAATAAAGAAGAAGATAGACTGTCAGACATTTCATTTTTTTGTTAAATCATGTCCTCAAATTCTCACTTTTTTACTGGAAAGAAAATATCACAGAAAATAAATTACGAATCCGTGGAAAGAAAAATGACTTTTTCTCTCTCTTTCTCTCTCTCGTGACTATTTTTTAATCGAAGCTGACAACATTAAAAAGAAGGAAAAACGGAGATTACGGAATGATCTAGAAGATCTCGTTTGCAATTATCTCAAAATTAAAATGAAATATCCGAAGCAATTCTGCTGTGACCCGAAAGTAAGCTAATGCGTGTTTGAATATTTCGTGTCTCCCTGACGTCTTATATACTTATATATACAACACGTGCACATGTACGTAGATAGGCATATATATGTACGTAGGAAGTTACATTTAGTCCCGAAGCAAAGTCGACGCAATTAATCGCTTGAAGAGCAGCTTAATTGCTACTAATTGACTGGAGTAATCGGACTTTCGGCGTTTCTCATTTCCGATCGGATTTATCGACTTATAGTTTTGCTCGATAGATAGACCCTGCCAATGTCATTTATTTCATTCGGATTATTGGATTACACGATTGAAAAAAAAAAAAAAAAGAATAAAATTGCGCCAAGTTGATAATCTTATTTTTGTACACTTATATCGCGTTGAAATGTTAAATGAACGATAATAATTAACACTCAAATTTTATCATCACTTATTTCATAGCAACAGGAATATAGTCATAGTATTAACTTTTTTTAATTTGATTTATCGATTTCTACATAGTCTAGAAAGTGCTTCAACACTTGGTCTTCTCTCCTTCGCAATAAAATACGATTACGTCGTGGTCGTGTCGATCATCGTGATGACCCTAAAACCACCCTGTTAAATCTCATAATTATCGATCAGGTTTCTTCAGGAATAGGTCTCGAGAAGACTTCAATCGTATCTTCAAGATGATGGTCCGGTAATAAAATCACCCTGTCATTTCCAAGTGGAAACGGTCTTGGTATTAAATTCTATGAGCTACTAACGAATTACTATCACGCTCGTGGAATTAACGCTATGTGCTTGTAATTCTGTCATTTCTCGCCTCGTAATAGAATTAGAGTTAGAATGCGAGATGACGATGGACCCGTACGATATAAGAATAAGAGAGAGAGAGAGAGAGAGTATGTGTTGGATACTTTCGCACGCTAGAAATGTCCTTTGTTCGACCAAAGGAAATTTATGAGACACTATAAAGCACTAGCTTGTGGTTACGATCGTACGTACACATGCGTATATACATACGTGTACGTATACACATATACGGGACGAACCTTTCGTGGCTCTTAGCATTTCGTGTATATAAGCAAGTCTTACAAGCATTCGAGTTTCCTACAGTGTAAAGTCATAATGAATAAATCAAAGTGTACAGTTCCGATGTCGTATAGTGTGTCTTCCTTGACAAATCATTTGTGAACGTATACGATTTCTATCTAAATTGATAATAGAGTTTTTCTTGCGAATATGCAAATCGAACTTATGAATTATGTCACAGATTTTTTTTTTTACAATCTCGAATCATCTCTAATGAACTATTTCGGGAACGAGGGAAGTATCAAATATTCGATTCTTTGAATTAGTATAATTTTTATGGTAAAATGTTGAGAAGAAGAAAACGACGAAAATTCATCGATCCATTTTCTCCTAGTAATAATATTTGTCTGATTTCGTTTTTAATGCGGTGAGTCGTAAAATAAGACAAAGAGAAAGAGAGAGAATCTATGTTGTTCGCAAATATTCCATTGATTTATTTATCAGTCTAGCAAGGTCGGTAAACAAGAAAATAAAAGACTGGCATGTGCAACGAGTCGAAGATTATCGAAAATATGAGACGACTGGGGATATAACGTGAAAACGACGAATCACGATTTTACACTTTTTCACAGAGCGTTAATTTGTTGATATTATGCAAATTATTGCTTTATTTATTCGAGTTACATATATGAGATTAATCTAGTATTATTATAAACTGAGGGAAAAAAATACATATACATATGTACGTACACGCGTACATATATGTATATATACCTATACTATGTTCACCTAGTAAAGTTCTTAATTGAAATAAAGCGTTATCGCGTGGATTATAGCCGCCTTTAATAAGGAAAGGATCAATGAAAATTTATCAACAGTGATATCCGTCAATTTACGATTCTACGGATAAGATAAAATTGCGAATCAATGACTATTTTCGACGATCATTGTTTTAATTGCGAATTATAGATGTCCATTGTCTAATTACTCCATAGCCTTATTAAATTTTGGAATGAAAGCAAACTCATTGATAAATTACTTCATAGACTTCTTTATCGTTTCTATCGTAAAAAAATGTTACGCTTTATAGGAAAACATTTGTGTTCTCTAAAGCTCTTAAAGAAGTCTGTTATCTTGCTAGAAAGAATACTCTCGTCACGAACTACCAGACATCTTTCCGAGAATGTTAAAAAAAGAAGAGCTTTTTAACGAGCAAGTTATTTTACTCGACGAACGAGAAGATAAATTGTCAACGCAATTTCTTAAATTTCTATTTAACTGGCAGCTAAATTTCGATCTTGAAAATCATTTCACAGTACATGGAGCTTGACAAATTTTCTCTTTCACGAGTTATATTTTTTTAAATATCTGATTAACGATAGTTCGAGAAAAAAAAATCAAGATTTATCAAAAAACTAAATTTTTATTGATAGCTCAGTAACCTTGAGTAGAACTTAAACCGACTCATATATCATAGTCTTTCGAAAATTAAGAGGAAAGCTGACGCGTCTTTCCAGCAACTTTCTTATCCCGTTTTAGTTGAGACAAGATAAATCGATTACATATTATATCTACCATCTGTTATAATCCGAAGATATATTCGTTTGTTTGCGATAAAATCTACAACGTGAACAGCACACCGCAAGATATTTTAAGTGTGTAAATATTATCCGATATAAAAACGAATTGTCGGGTTTGCCGGTAATTATACGCTATCGAATGATCGCACTTTTATCTAAAACAAATCATTATCCATAGGCTGTTAAAACCACTATGCGATCTTTCGTGCTAGCGATTTTGTTAACTGATAAGTAGTATAAACAGGAACGTATCAGAAACGAAATATTTTTTTAATTAAAACAGTTCGCTTCGCTTTCGTTCGTACTTATACTTGTACAAGCTTTTTTCATCATTTATCAATTACCATTAACCATTGATTTGAACACAGCAAAAGATAATTAACAATATATTCAATGAAAATATCGAATATTAATTATTAATCAATATCGAAAAAGGAAAGAGAGTTCGTTAATTAAAACTTTAAACGACTTAAATTCCTCTCGAAACTTGCGTACTTCAATAATTTTAAATAATAAGATCAGATGCTTTTATTTTCTTTTTATTCCTTCTCTCTCTCTCTCTCTCTCTCTCTCTCTCTCTCTCTCTCTCTCTCTCTTTCTTTCTTTCTTTCTTTCTTTCTTTCTTTCTTTCTTTCTTTCTTCCTCTTTATTTGTTCATTTATATGCTCTCAATACAATGTCTTTGGTAAGAACCATTCTTGCTTTTACTTTAAACATACATCTCTTTGGATATAAGTCATATTTCTCATGCACCGTAACCACGATACGTTTCCCTGTCATATTCTACGAAATTGAATACTTTTCTAAAGATATTTCTATCAGAAAAATGACGACTATGTATATATCTAAATATACATTTATATAGCGAGCACATAAGAGGTGTGGAAAGTAAGCTATATATTTTCAAAAATGGACCAATATAAGATCCTTACATAATAAATGTAAAAATATCTCTAAATACAATATATAATATTCATGTCTACATCTGTTTATCTATATATCTGTATGATAAAAATTATAATTATAATATTTCTGATAGGAGGATAATTAATTTTTTTATTTCTTTAATTTTTTCTAATGCAACTCGTACATAATTTAATACAATATGTATATGACGGTAGACGTTTTCATGATTATTCGAGAGGATTATCAAAGTTGTCTTATTATCGCTCTTCCTCTTTCTCTCTTGAAGTATCGATAGAAATTGGGCTTGCTTTGCAAACAAATTGCTTGCACGTGTTCACCCTTAAAGTTAGGAACGCTTCGAACATGTTGATCGTCGACAAATTTGTCGATTTATTGGCACATCCTTCTCATTTCTAAAGGGCCGCTGCCAAAACGAGACGCTCGTTTGCCCAAACTACTTTAAAAAGGATCATCGACTCTTATGACAAGTCACAGGAAAGATAAAATGAGTGGCAAGAAAAGTTTTATGGGGTTAACAGGATAGAAAGGATATCGATTTTCTTTATTTTTCTTTTTTTTTTTTTTTCTTTCGAGGACATAAAGAATCGCGAAAGTTACGACATATAGAAAATCGTTAAAATCGCTATTATAACGCTTTATATCGTGTTAAACCAGTAAACGATCTTACACATTCGTGATTTATACATACAGAACATATACATACACACATATATATATATATAATTTATATACAATTTCTATGCTTATGCAATCCGTATTTGTATTCTATCTGCGCTTCATTTATGTACGCCTGGTCTATCCTGCTGCATCCTGATGCGTTTTAAGCTTACCCTCTGTTGTACGTGTGCAAGGACTCGGTCGAGGCCGTTCTCGTAATTCTCTCTCTCTCTCTCTCTCTCTCTCTCTCTCTCTCTCTCTCTCTCTCTCTCTCTCTCTCTCTTGTTCTTCCTCGTTCTCTATATCTCTTACCCTCTTCCTCTGTTCTGTCGTTTTATATTTATTATTATACTTTTTTAATATTGTAAAAATTGAAAGAAATGAAAAACTGTACAAATACGTGCCTGTAACTCAAATGCATACTTTTATAATCATTTTTATAAGAATACTTTCACGGTTTTGTTAATTTTTATAAACTATTAAACGAAAGGAAAATTATACGAACGTGACTTAAATACGTGCAGGTTTTTATTATAATTTTTCTAATAATACTCGTTTGGAAACATATTTTTTCTTTGTATTCTTTTTTCTTTTTATCCGCTATAAAGTAATCATCATATAATCTTTAAAATGCATAAAGCTTTTCATTGATCCATATGTATGATAAGATTTTAATAAGAGTTTTGAACATGATCAAACGAACCTTTACTCGCACATATTGTTTTAAAATTCTACTCCATCAGTTTACAATGATATAAACAAAGGATTGCATTATTTCAAATATGACGTCGAAATTGTCCCTTTGTGTCGTTTAAATTAAACTAAAAAAAAAAAAGAAATAAAAGAGAGAGAGAGAGAGAGAGAGAGAGAGAGAGAGAGAGAGAGAGAGAGAGAGAAAGGCAGAAGGACACCAGGAGAGATAGATGGAAGTTGGTTCTTTTGTTTCGTCGATAAAAATTCGCTATCGATGTGGCACAACACAGACTGATCAATCGGCTCGTTTATCTTCTTCGAACATTTGACGAGAAACAAAGAGAGTTTGTGAAAGGGAGGAACAGAGATGGGATAGGAAGGGAAGAAAAAAGGAGGGAGAATAAAATAAAATAAATAAAATAGGAGCACGAAAGTTCGTCCCTTTTAATTTATTATCACTACGATATAAAAAAAAAACGGCGAAAGGAAAATCACTAAATTTCTGAGAAGCAACTCATTAAATAACCCTCTTGACCTGGCAAACTCGTTTTCCGGGAAAAACTTGATGACTCTTGGGCTCCCCTTTTTTTTTCTTTTTTTCTAAATTTTTTTTTCGTTGCTACAAGAGGTATCTCTAGAACCATGGATTAGAAAAGTTCCGAATTAACGTCTCATGCTCGAAACCGAGCTTCTCCGAATCTAGGATATACCGAGTTTTTCTAATTTATTGCAACGAGAAAAGCGAAGAAGATAGTTATCGCGATATCTCAAAAACTTCAGCAAAAGGAAGGAAAAGAAAAGAATGCTTTGAGGAAAATGATTTGAATCTTACATCGGAGAAAGAGGGTACTTACATATATATACATCTATATGTGTGTACGTGTATACAGGACACGCCAAAACTTTCTCGGTAATTTTAAAAATTAATTACTCGTTTTCGAAACTTTCTAGGCTAATTTTCTTTTTTTCAGATTGTAAAACTACAAGCTTAACTGCAAGCCAACTACTCTTCATCAACGATATACATATATACGCGTGAAATGTTGATATTTAATACTAACAATAAGAATTCCTCTACTAATAAATTCATACTATTGAATTATTTCTTTATTACTGAATATATAAAAAGGATTAAAATAGAAAATAGCATATAACGAATTTATTCTGGTAACTATTTTCTAATAGTAAACGATATACCCGTGCATATATTCCGTTTTTGTTGGTTATCGTCTGTATTCGAAAGATAAACAAACTGCAATAAAATTCTCTATAATTATCGCCAAAGCTGAACTCGGTCTCGTTT
This sequence comes from Vespula pensylvanica, assembly GCF_014466175.1. NCBI lineage: Eukaryota > Metazoa > Arthropoda > Insecta > Hymenoptera > Vespidae > Vespula > Vespula pensylvanica. Next base: position 4,604,373 of record NC_057699.1, on the reverse strand, counting down.
TTCTCATAGAAACGATCCTAACGGCAATTAAGTCTCCTTGGCGTCGAACCAATTACGGTTGCCCTCTTGAGAATGTTCCGGCCGAGAAAGAGGGAGAGAGAGAGAGAGAGAGAGAGAGAGAGAGAGAGAGAGAGAGAGAGAGGTAGAAATAGAAATAGAGAAAGAGAAAGAGAAAGACACATTTCCAGAGTCGAGACTCGAGCTTACGTATCCAAGTGTGTTCGTGAGAGAGCAGAGTTTTGCGGTCAGCACGAAACTTTCCTGTCACGGAAATTGTTCGTTAAAGGGATCTGCGAAACCTTCTCTCTCTGTTTCTCCTTCTTCCTCTCGCACACTTTGAGCTTGCGATAATAATTAGTTTTATTACCCAAAAGCGAAAAGTATCTTGACTTGGGCAACTTTCAGCTGACTTTAGTCGGTTCCTTCTTCTTTCTTTTTATTTTCTTTTACCTGTATTTTTTTGTTAGAAAAAGAAATACTATCGAATTTTGGAAAGAAAAAGAAAAGGAAATTCGTTAATGGAATGTTACATAAGAAAATTTCGAGAGAGAACTTATCGCTTCGGTCGTTCTTTAGTTTTCCTTCTTTAAAATGAAATTTTGTTTACCCTAGCAAAATTGCCTAACAGAATACCACAGCGTGGTATTCGGAGACAAACGTTAGGAACTAAATATAGGTGTATATATGTACATACATATACGTATATATATATATATATATATCAAAGCTCATTTGCATGGTTATAGGAGTATTTTATACCCCATAGCAACTCCTTGGGAACGACGATCGGTTTTCGCTCTGTGCTTCTGAGCTTCTCATCCCCTTTTCTCTCTCTCTCTCTCTCTCTCTCTCTCTTTCTCTTTCTCTTTGTCTCTCTGCCTCTCTCTAAATATTCCCATATATTCTGTTACATTTTTTCATCTGCCTGTCTCCTTTATAGATTCTTTTCCTTCACTTGTATTTATCTACCTAGATATCTACATACATACGTATATCTTCCGTAATAAAGACAACTTTTTATTACTAGAAAGGTTCCAACATGTTTCCTCTCACGATAAGATATTATCATATAATATCTACTATTTTCCAGCTATCTTATGTTATCTTTACGACTTATCTTTGAGGAATAAATATCATTGTCTATATCGAGAACGTATAGTATTGTATAAATATATAAATATACGTATAAATAATTATACTTTTTCTTGTAAAGCGATATATGGGAGATCAGTTCGATCAGAAGAGATAAACGTATAACAAATTTCTAATACAATTACGTATTATTTACTACAGTATTTTTAGCTACAATTTTTGTGAAACAAATTCATTTTTCAACATTTCAGTTTTCCATAAATACGAAATACTACCTACTTTCCTCTGTAAAATATGGGACATTAAAAAGACGACATAAAGTAGATAGAAAAATGACAATTGTCATTAATTACTGCCAGCGTACACTCTACGATATCGCCAGAAGCAAGTCTCATAAATAATCAAAGCTAATCTTCTAGAGGCAATAAACGCGATCGTCGCGAAATACGTTTCATTAATTATACCTATAAAGCTTTAACACCTGGGTTTATAACGGTACGATTAAAAAAACGATCGTAGAAACAGGAAATAAGTTTCTACATTTTGGAGAAACGCTGTCTGACTTTTTCCACTTGAGAAAATGTTAGATGTTATCCGTCTATTGTACACTGGCTAGATCTTGATGATATCGAAGATGTCGGCAGAATTCATTATTATATCTTTGATATCTTATAGTTTCTCGTGAAAAAGATTAATGAACGAAGTAGTCTCATCGTCATCGTAATCTCGAAGGAGCGGGTATATTATAAAAATGAGAACGTGCATATATTGTTATATCACTTTTCGAACTCGTGTTACATCGTGTTACACGGAGACTATCGGGATGGACCGCATTGCGGAAAGTTAGTTCAGGAACGGATCGACTTAACGATATAATTTCCCATTATCTGGGCCACACACAATTTCCAAACTTTTTCTCGACAAGTTTCAAAAACATAAGTCATTTACCGATCGTGATTTCGTTCACGAAACGACCGGTGTGAGAAAGAGCGACTCGAATGAAATATGAAGGGAGAAGAAAAAGAAATCTTAAAGAAGAGAAAAACACGAGTAGGCAAATTTTTTAATAACATTATTTCTTGAGCCGGGTATGTAAATAACCGAAAGGAAGTTAATTTCCGACTAAAACGAGCACAGCTAGCTTTCGAAGGAACGAAACCCTCTTTACTTTTGCCATTCGCATTGCTATGCAAAGATTCTCGAGTTCCAAGAGTTGTTGCATGATTTCGATGCTATATATACGTACATAGATGTACACAGATATACCTACTCGCGTGTATGTCGAACATAGCAGGTAACGATGCGATATCCTGTGGGAGATAAAAGTAGTTAACTTATAGCCTATATTTCCGGTCACGTAACATTTTCGACATTTCGAAAGCTCGCCATAATCAAACGGAACACAGAAGAAGATTGTAAATCCACCAAGAACATTATTCGGTATTATCATGTAAATTACTATTGTTATGCCAATTGTCGAATAATATTCGAGTACTTAGCGGTGTTCTTCGGTGTAAGGGAACAAGAGGGAGAAAGAGTTAAAGATAATCGGTAAGAGCAGGCATAGGAGAGACAAACACCATCTCGAATTCTTACCGGCCTTGTCACGTTCGCTGCGTGATCTCGCACGAAACTCCTTGAGAAATTTATCGGCCATCGTGATTAAAAGTGCCATTGCGGTGGACAACGTACACGCTCAAGAAATTGGGCCACCCACGATTTATTGATTTTACGAGCGTTTCCTCGGTCAAAACTAACGAGCCCAAATTTTTTTTCCTTCCCTCTCCTCTCCTCTCCCACTGCCATCCCCTAAAAAGTCAATATTTCCAAATCAGACGCTTTAAGCGGAACAAATACGATTGTTTGGCGGATTATCCTTGGACGAGAAAAGTTTCGTAGAAACCTTTAAACGAACGAAACTTTGAGATAACATTTCTTGGAATACCTAATTTAATAGTGATCTCGACGAGAGAACGATCAAAGGATAAGTTTTTTAAACCTTTTTTTTTCTCTCTCTCTGAGAAAACAAAAATTTAATTCATTCGTTTAAGTACCGTCTATCGTCGAAAGAATGCCAGCTGCTGCATAGACGCTGAATCTCTCTCTCTCTTTCTCTCTGCCTTCTTTTTACATATACCTATCTTAACCACAGTTATCGATTGTCTTTCTCGACAATATCCACGAAGAGAGGAGACTGGTCATCTCGAAACGAATTGAATTTATCGATGAACCGATGGACTGCATTGCGGTGACTTTTCCAACGCAACAGAACTATTCCATTGGATTGAAAGGAGTGCTGCCAAGGGCTCGTTTCGACCACTTCGCTCTTTGAGAAAGCAAACGCCGCGTTCGAATGATTAACTCTTCCTCCCACTCTCTCTCTCTCTCTCTCTCTCTCTATCGTTCACCTTTAGCTCTGAATTCTATCAAGAGAAATTCATTCCAAGATGTTTCCTATCATTTCTTCGTATAAATTTTCTCTCTTTTTTTCTCTCCTCTTCCACGTATATAGGTATATTGCATTTAATCTCTTGCAACGTCACTCGCGCGCGTAATTCTCAATTTACGAACTCGTATTTCTACAGTCTTTACGTTTTCAAGTATCTTCCACCTAGTATATTATAATTACGCTATTAATATGGGCGTATTACAACATTGTAGCATTATAGCATGATATATATTACTATCATATTAGTACATAAAATCTTTTTATATAAATGATACAAAGTAGGATTACGGAGAGTTTAATTTACGATAATTGATATGGTCTATTCGTTAATACTTTGTTTGTACTTTGTACGCAAATACAAACAAAGTTTCCGTTTCGATGCAATAAGGATTTGTTTCGTTCATTTCAATCGCGATTCCCGATTCGAGTTTTTGGATTTCCGGACCAATCCGCATCCCACTAGATTTATAGAGAAAATTCGTTAGCTCGATAAATCAGAGTACTTGATTGTTGATACCCAAGGACGCTGTGTTCGGCGCTCGCGATAATTCTTTTATTCGGACTTTTCTCTCTTTCTCTCCTCTATCTCTATCTCTCTGTCTCTCTTTTACCATAAAACTAAATCATGATTCTTCATTCTTCTTTATTTTGTTTCAGTCACCGAGAAGGAGATTCGGCAGTGGTAAGTTTGACAAATGAATTCTCAATAAATCGATAAAAAATTTTTAACGCTGATTAAAACGCAAATTTATATTATATCACCATAACAAACTATTCTCGTGCTTTTTATCCATCATCGATTTCGCTTAATTCTTCCCAGGCACAAAGGATTTCTCAAGGATTGTCCAGACGGTCTATTAACCGAAGAGGTAATATAAATTTTGTTGATTACTTTGCTGTCGCGACAAAAAAAAAGAATATATAAATAAATAAATAAATAAATAAATAAATAAATAAATAAACAAGCACAACAAATAAAAAGTCGCGAAATTACGTAGGTATGCGTAACGTTTACGCTCGAAACAGTTTGACTCGAATCTACAGATTTTCCCTTCTTTCGATTTCAGGGTTTTATTAAGATCTATAAGCAGTTCTTTCCCCAAGGCGATCCTTCCAAGTTTGCCTCGCTAGTCTTCAGGGTATTCGATGAGAACAGCGTGAGTGTCAGCAAAGTATAATATTAATGCAATACCGATCGTGCACGTCTCCCATCTCGACTTTGGTATAAGATCGTAGAACGTTAGAGTTCGCGTCGCGAAGGTGATTTCTCGTGGAAATAGTATCTTTCGATTATAATCTCGACTCGTTCGACATCGTTCGGGTCGATTTACGTACACGCGTATGTAAACGACAACGACGAAAAGATGCGAGTAAACGATGAAAAAATGAAAGCTCTTAGTAAGTATGACATTTCTTTTAGGATGGCACGATAGAATTTGAAGAATTCATAAGAGCTCTCTCTGTTACGTCACGAGGCAAATTGGACGAGAAGCTGCACTGTAAGTAACTAACGAATAAATGGGAGATCCTTTTCTCGAGGAGACAAACTTTATCCTTCTGAGATAAAAGAGAAAAGATTTTCTATATTTCTGACAAAAAATATAAAACTCTTGTATACGGTTTAAACCTCTACAACGACCTGTTACTTTGAAATTATTTCTCAATATTATTTATCAAAGATTTTGATCGTATTTGTCGCGTATAAAGGTAACGCCATAAAGGCTCTCGTATTAAATACATAATTTCTATTATAGACACGATAAAACGATCGAACAACGGAGTTATTCTTGCCGATCAAAATAATGATTTATTTCGCACGTGTTTCCGCATACGTATATATTTTTCTTAAAACTACCATCTCGATTTCTGTGCTCGTCTTACAGGGGCCTTTCGATTGTACGACGTTGACGACGACGGTTTTATCACGAGGGAGGAAATGTATGATATCGTCGACGCGATATATCAAATGGTGGTGAGTACCGAGCTCAAAGCAGAAACGACTGCTCTTTTACAAAAAAAAAAAAAAAAAAAAAACAGAGGAAAAAAGACATTATATACTTCATGGCAGAACGAGATAAAACGTTTTATCGCCTTTTTCATATCGTCTATTTCTTGTTTCTCTCGTTACTCGTATAGCCAAAGGTAATCGTCCCAACTTTTGCGACTTTATATATATGTACACTATGTATATGTGTATGCATGCAGTTTAAATGCTCGCTTTCTCAAATCAAATAAATTTTCCTACTACGAGTATATTCAAAATCGAACAAAAAATGTTTTCTATCGTTTATCCGCGTGCTCGTTCAATTTTTACAACAGTACAAAAATGCAGCTCTTTTTTTCTTAACAAACCAGGCGATGCATTCCCCTATCTTTGGCCTATCTTTATTACATTTGATAAAAACACTTTATTCGCTCGTTAAATGTCACGATAATGAATAAAGCTGCATACAAAAAATGAGCTTTCAGTAGACGTTATCTTTAAAAAGTATTTATACGATTTGAATAATAATATTGTTAAGAAATAAAAATTTTTAATTTGTTATTTTTTTAGGGGTTCGGTACGACTTTGTATCTCTTATTTAAATGACTAGCTCCTTAGGATATCTTCTTTTTTTTCTAAATCAAGTCGAAACGTCGGAGGTCGGACTCGGAATTGAGAATCGAGCTATTTGTGGAAATTCTAGAGCGAAATGTTATCGCGACGGCGAGTGGCCCGATCGATCGCGTTCCGACGAATCGAGACGGGTCCAAAGAGAAAAGAGAGAGAGTGAGGTTAATTGAGCTTCGCGAGCTTCTCTATAGAAGACTCGATGAGACCGAGATAATTAGACGAACGACCGTCTTGCTTTATTCGAAACACGGATCAAGAAGTATAATTATTATTTTTTAACGAACATTTATTATAGTAACTTGTTTAAAAATATTCTTATTTCGAAACTATCGCGTGAAAAATATTTTGTCAAAGAAATTTCCAAATTTTCATAAGATCTGATATAGCCATATCGAACGTCGTTAAATCTTTTAAGACGGACGAAATGACCCGAAAAAACGGCAGTCGAAACTAAAAAGTTATAAAATCCATGTATATCCATTGACGTGGCCATTGTTCGAGCAACGTGGCCCTCTTTAACGCGAAGTTACGTCGTGCAACTCGGCCATGATCTGCATTTTAGTTTTAAAGGGAATAGTATGAAGCAAGAATCGTTGAAATTATATCGCATAATCGTGAAAGCCTATAATTACGTCGGTAGTTGCGTAACGTTGAATTCAACGTAATACAAATTCAATTTCTTCGTTTGATTTATTTTCATTTTATCCACGAGACACTTTCTCCCCCCCCTCTCTCTCTCTTTCTCTCTCTATTTGAAATAAAATTGACCTGCAATTAGGTAAAATCAAAAGCTCGTCTCTTCGTCCTTGAACATCGATGCATCGCTTTTTCTCTCCGCTTTCAATTTCCGCCCTTTGGAGTAGTTGAATTTTATACGTTAGATCGTACGTAAGCGATGAATACGAATATTCTCGATTAATTAATCGATTTTTTGATTAATTACAACCTGAAAAGAGTACGATTTAATATCTTTCTCTCGAAATTTTTTTGAAAGATAAAACGAGATATTTGTAAAGATATGTTGGAATAAAAAATAAAAAAAATAAAAAAGGTTTAACAAAAATGAATGTTTTCGAATCGTAAAAAATGTAGTGTTAGAAATACTGTTAAAAAAAAGAAAATATAGAGAAGAGAGGAAAAAGAAGTATATATATATATATATATATATATATACGTACACATGTATATAGAAAAAAAATCCCTGTTATTTTTTAGGGACAACAACCACAAGCGGAAGACGAGAACACGCCGCAGAAAAGGGTCGACAAAATATTCGATCAAATGGACAAGAATCACGACAATAAGCTTACCCTTGAAGAATTTCGAGAGGGTAGCAAAGCGGACCCACGAATCGTCCAAGCTTTATCATTGGGTGGCGAGTAACCGTTCGCTAAAAGTTATTATCAGGAACGACAGACGAGATCCTTCGATCTTCTATTCGTGTCGAGAGATTACGTCGTCGTCGATTTGATTTATCCAAATCCGTGGAAAGGAAGAGCGAAGACGAGAGAATATAGCGTCGCGCATCACGGGGGAAGATAATCGAAATGAAAGAAAGAAAGAAAAAAAAAAGGAGAGAATAATATCGAGGGAAAGGTAAAAAAAGGAATGGAAGGAGAAAGAGAAAGAGAAAGACAAAAAAAAATAATACGAAGAAGAAACGAGATGGAGTGCCCAAAAAATATTTATCAACGATCGTCGCGTCCCAGTATTTTTCCCGATCCTCGGCTTTGTTCGCTTTGTCGATTGGTACGTTTGGGAAATCACAATGATGTTTAAAATAAGTGTCAGCCTGTATTAGAAAAAGAAAAAAGGGAAGAAGAAGAAGAAGAGGGAGAAAGGAACGAGACAAAAGTTCGTTGCGTTTCCTTCGAGAGAAATAACATGGAATATATTTACAAGATTTAAAAAATATTAAAGCTTTCGTCGCGGACAGAGAAACGATGATATTTTCGTCGTTGCGTGGAATATTATCGGCTAAACCGCTTTTCTTCCTTCGTTTAATCGCGCGAACATGGAGCGGCTCGTGAAATGAAATGTGTGAAGGAAGGAAGGAAGGAAGGAAGGAAGGAAAGTTGAGGGAAATATCGCGAATGTAAGGGAGGATTAGCTGGGGGAAAAGAAGGGAGGCAAACCGTGCCTTCTCATCGATCCTCGTCTTTATCGGTTATAACGTTCTCAGTGTGTCGTGGAATATGCGCGTCGAACGAATGCGTACTTTTACCGAGGAAGGGAAAAAGAGAAAGGAAAAGAAGAAAGGGAGAGGTAGATAGAAAGAAAGAAAGAAAGAAAGAGGGAAAAATAGAGGTAGTCGAAAAGAGCACGTAAAAGGAGCAATAGAAGACAAAAAATTTACAAACGAAAGCTTTTTTCAAATTCACGTGTATTCGTCGAATAAAAGAAGAAAAAGGAAGAGGCAAAGGAGGACCGTAGAAAGTTGAATTTTTCAAGGACAAGGATCGCGACCAAGCGATCTCGTCCGTTTTACATATTTATATTTACCACGACTAACGGCAAGTTTCTTCCTATTTTCCTTTTTCCTATTTTTTTTGTTTTTCTTCTTTCTTGATGGCGCAAAGAATCGTTGGTGAGTCTTGCAAAATTGACAAATTACATTTTGATCTGCCAATGGCTACTGTTACGCGCCAAACGATTATCAATTATTATTATTATTATTAGTATTATTATTATTATCGTTATCTAACAGCTATCTATACGATACCGTCATATCGTATCATCACTGTTTGCGCGGCTGATGTCTTTAAAATCTTCTGTCTAACGCGTTCTTATAAAAAAAAAGAAAAAAAAACTATATTTCCTTGAAAGAATACATTAGATAAAAATCTTTACGAACGAATAATAGAAATTAGTAATTTATATACCTATCTATCTATCTATCTATCTATCTATCTATCTATCTATACATATGTCTGTAAATGTAGGAAATAATCTCTGAAATGTAGGGGAAGATTCAAATCGATTTTCAACGTGACGTATTCAAGCACCGCGTTATAATTTTATCCTCCGTTTCGTAATTGGATATCTCTGACTGTCGACGATGCATGAACACGTTCTGATACCAATACGATCTTATCTCACCAAATGCAATACAGTCCGGCTCTTGTCGTTATTTACCTACCGTTAGATATACCTACACACATACACACACATATATATATATATATGTACCGGCGCTGTCGTATCGCTGGTAAAAAGGGTGGAAAAGTAAAGTACTATCTTCGATTATCGGAAAAACCTAACGCCCAAGTGATGTAATTTAAAGGTACTCCAAGATTTCTGTCTACGGTTAAAAAACCAATCCGAGTAGTCTATCTATAGGATAGAAACGATGATTCTTACGGATTAGGAAAGTTGCCCACGTTCGCACTGGAATGTCTCATCGCAAATCCTTCTAAATTATAAATGTGTTGGATAAAGAACTTTTTGATAGATCGGAAATATGAAAGTGAGTTACAATTTGCAACTTTTTTCCTTTTACTCGAGGGAATTAACTAGACGCAATCTTTGCTCTTTTCTTCTTCTTCTTCTTCTTCTTCTTCTTCTTCTTCTTCTTCTTCTTCTTCTTCTTCTTCTTCTTCTTCTTCTTCTTCTTCTTCTTCTTCTTCTCTTATTCTTTTTATTAAACATTATTCTTAAGTAGTAGTAAACAGTAATCTCCGAAAGTATTACCAAGAACTTGATTGCATCAATTATTCAAGAGAAACTTATGCGTTGGGAAGAGGAAAATAAAATACGATTCTTTCCAAAAGTATCACATGTAGCAGCTAACGTGTATTTCTTTTTTCGCTTTAACGTTCTATCCATTTCGGAGAATTTTCGGAGATATATACCGATGTATCTATCTCTTTTTTTTTTCTTTTTTTTTTCCATTTCATATCATCGATATTCAAATAACTTCGATCATGGAAACTTTCCAAAAAGCAAATCCGAATGGATTTAAATCGTACCTTCGTCCTTACATCTTGAACGATCGAGGAAGATCGATTTACGAGGATTCGTGGAATTTTCTTTCCCCTTTCCTATTCTCCGTTTCCATTCCTCTTCTTTCTCTCTTCCATCCGACGTTATTTCCTTTTCCTCTGTTAAATGAACTTTCGAAAGGAACTCGGAGACTTCTGCTACGCTTTTAAAACTCCGCAAAAAGTATAAAAATATCTTTCAACGCGAAACTCGTTCGTTTATCGTGCGCGCAAATTCTTTGGCAAAGCTGAAGAAACGGGGAAGCTTCGGTGTGAGGATTAAAATTCGACTCGGAAAAAAGTTCTTCTTTATGAAGAATTTTATCCAAACTAAAGAAAAAAGAAAGAAAAACTACGAGGAAAAGGAGAAGTAGGCTAAATTTCGTCGAACGAATTTCGAATTTTCTCTTTCCCTCCCTTCTCTCCCTTTCTTTCTCCCTTCTCTTTCTCTCGTTCTTAAAATCTTTAAAAATATTTACGATTTACCAATTTCTCGTTCGCTATCATCCTCGATTCAGATTTTTTACATTTTCCTTTTTCGTTTTGTCTTTTTTTCTTGTTTTTGCTTAGCCCGGCGGAAAAACCGCAATCGCATCGATATTGGCAAATTTCCCACGAAATCCTTTTTACCTTGGCAGCATTCAACGAGATTACGTTAGCAAATATTATCCGACGAATTTCCTCACTTTTTGTATATTTTTTCTCCCTCTTTCTTTTCCTTTCTCTTTTTACTTTATCTCGCCGATTTTATTCTTCTACGACTGTCCACATCTTGGACATAAAAATAAAGAGAAAATAAAAATTAAAAAATAAGAACCTCGTCGCATGAAATGGCTGAGAACGAGAGATCGTGCTTATTAGCAATCGCGATTACGTTAAAAAAAGCACGCTGCTTAATGTGTTTCACGTGTAATAAATGCGTATAAACTTATATACATATACATATACATATATATATATTTTTATCACAGGATCACTAGATATAGAAATAATGCAAGAGTTTCTTAATTAAATGCTAAGAACTTGGATTTATTGTAGAATTTTTACCGACGAATCAAACATTTTTCTAGTTACATATCCGATATCTTGCTTGCTTCTAATAATAATTGTGCGTTGCATCTTCGAAGGTTTCTTTAATCGTTAAAAGAGTATTTCTGTAATCGTCAAAAGAGACGAAAATGCAACGATAATAGACATTTTTTATCGATCGAATGAAAAATATTGTCTGTTTGGGCAGGAAGATACTTAACTTAGGAAAGATGAATGAGATTCAAAAATTAAGAATCGTAGCAATAATAACAGTAAAAAAAAAAAAGAAAAGAAAAAAAAAGACAAAACGAAACTTTGAATGCAGCCGTTTGAGTGTTTTAAATAAGAAACGAAGAACAATCTCGATCATTTCGAAACGAATAAGATTTCCTACGTTTCGAGTGATTCGTTTAAAACCGAAAAAAAAATTAAATAAAAAATTTTCAGATTTTACGCCAAGATCGTAAGACAATCTCGAGAGATAACCAGAAAGAGAGAAAGATACATACGAATGAAAATACAAGAACGGGAGTGAAAAGTTTCCAGATGAATTCGAAAAATCCAATTACACTCTTTTCCGAAACTTTTGAGATCAATTTCCTTTTTTTTTTTCAAATCGTAAAAGTATCACGCAAGCGTAAAAACTCTTGGCCCACCTCGTAAAATCAATTTCTTAGGCATTTTACGTAAATAAGGTATTCTTTTATCGACTGTGAGAAAAAAAGAAAAATAAAAAAAAAAAAGAAAATAAGGACGAGCGAACGAGTGAAGGTGCCGTTTTATGTATATTTTTCTATCTCGTTTCTATCATACAAGGTGATTTTATGAGTTTGTTACAAACTTTTAAAGATCTCCTTAGATAATTACGGAAAGTGATGTGTGTCGTTGTCGGACTACTTTCTCCAACGATGGTTTTTATTCTAAAGGGTTATGGTAAATCATTGGTTTCGTTTGTAACGTAGGCTTTTTTGTGGAACATTTTTGGATCATTATTTCGCAATGTTACTTAGATCGATTAATCGCGTATGTCACGTTCCGTAATTACCAAACGAAATGAGTTTCTATATGAAAGTCGTTCATAACGATCTCCTCTATCGTTCTTAAAAGTTTCTAAAACAAAATCACAGAATCACCCTGTATATTCTCTTCGTTGACGCTATATAAATCGATTCGCGCATCTCGTCTTCGACGTCGAGCATCGCCGTCATATCGCAAATTTTCTTTTCTCGAGTGCAAAAAGAAAAGAAAAGGAAAGAAGGGAGAAAAAAAAACGTAAGAAGAAAAGTATCGTAAAGGCACGTTCGTCTTGGATCATCTTCGTCCTCGTCGTCGTTGTCTCTTTCTATCGTATCGTATCTTTCGTCGTTGTCTCTTACGATCTACCGCGTGTAACCTTTTTGTATTCTTCGTTTATCGTCGACTTTTAAAAGATCGATACACAGCGAGAAGAAACTCGAGACGATACTCTCGATCGACGAAACTTTATATATATATGTATAAAGCGAGAGAGTCGTCGAGCTTTTAACGATGAGAAGAATGGTACGAACGAAAAAACGAGAAATTACAAAAAAAAAGAACGATATATATATAAAAAGAATACGGCGATAAAATAATAAGAAAAGAAAGAAAGATTACTCGAATCCATTTTTCTTACGATTTTCAATGGGAATACAAGTAAGAGAATTGACAACTGTGTCTCGCTTAGTTGAAAAAAGAAAAAGAACAAAAAAAAAAAAGAAACAAAAACAAAAATGAAAACTCGTAGACGCTTTTCGTGTTAATACTTCTTCATACGTGTTTTAAACCGATCTTACCCATTATCTATCTCTATCTCTCCATCTATCTCCTTCTCTCTATTTCGCACGATTTCCCTTCTCGCTCTTACCCGTGTCTCTCTTAGAAAGAATTACGCGTGCAAAGAACATGGAAAAGGATAGAATACAAAGCTGAAGAATAATTTTTTTTTGTTTTGAAATTTTTCGTCTCACCCCTTTCTCTCTCATCCTCATGCTCATTCTCGTCCGTCGAAAACATGCTAATCGAGATGATTAATACGTTTAAACGGTGAGAATCGAAGCAAAAGGAAGAGAGAAATTTGCACCGATTCCTTTTGTACTCCTCTAACGTCCCTCTCGATTTCTCTTCGATATCCTCGAAAGGGAAGATCGATTTTTCGAGTTACCCTGGAAAGAAAAGTTTTATCCTTTAATGAAAACATCGAGAAAAGAGATTCTCAGAGATGGAAAGGGTTCGTTTCGAAGGTATTAACGGTTGTAGCTTTCTTTTCATTTCGTTTTACGTATCGAACTTGTCTCAGAGTTTGCTACTCGTTTTATTTCATTTATTTTATTATTTTGAAAAATAAATTTTTATATTTATCTTTAATATTATGCATTAGTTTTACGGAATATAGAAAAAGATATCACTTGCAATTTCATAAATCTTTTGACCGCTTAAGACAAGCAGCTAAACCGTAGATAAACGATTTTCCATGTTTCTTCATGGGTTATTTATTTTTATTTCGAGCATGAACCGAATGAAAACTTTACTTTTTGTCTCTTTCGTTCTTTCTTTCTCCCGTTATTTCTATCTTTCTACTTTTCACAAGTTTTCTCCCTCGTTCTTTCTCTCTCTCTTTCCCTTTCGAGAAAAAAAGAAAAAATAATGTTAGATCGATGGAGAATAAGTGAAATCATTGGACGCAACCCCTATATTTTAAATAATTCCTTTCGCGGAATATTATCCCTTTGCACACGACCCTTCCTTTATCTCATTCGTACCCTGAATGATTTCTTCTTACTCCCTCTCCTTTGACGATAAAGAATAATAGATAAACGAAAGAAAGAAAGAAAAAAAAGAATTGAAAACGTATTCTATCGTAGTAATATCACACAACTACTACTTTTAAGCGCTGCGAATCTTGAAAAAAAAAATAATGCTAACTCTAAATAATAATACCGTTATATTTACCGCTACTTGTACCGCGCTATTATTAACACTTAGTATTTACTTACCTATCGCTAATATCGTTACTATACTTACAGCAGCCTGCGATACTTTTCCGTCTGAAAGCATGTAATTCGACAGAAACTAATACGTAACACATACATACATACGTACATACATGTATACACGAACACGAGATGTTGATCTCTCAATGCGTACACCCACGTATACACATACATATATCAGTAAAGACTATAAATCGGTATTGAACCGAATGGCACACGACGTACAAAGGAACGCAAATGTCACATTCTCACACACATACTTACACCTATTACGCACAGATAAGAAAAATAAACGAGAGAGGGAAGAAAAAAAATCACGCGTAGATTCGCGTGGGGGTACACTGAACAACAACAACAACAACAACAACAACAACAACAACAACAACAACAACAACAACAACAACAACAACAACAACAACAACAACAACAATAACAATAACAATACCAACAACAATACACGTCAAGATCTTTGTTTTACGAACTTTCTGTGATAATTATTAACAATCACTAAATGCGAAGAGTCATGGGGTAGGCAACTGGAAAGAAAGAACGCGAAGAAAAACGAACGAACGAATGAAAATTACATGGAAATGAGGGAGAAACGCGAAGATGGACGAATGAACGAATTAAGAGATTTTGATTCGTTCGACGTGATAAGATGCGGATTAGAAAAGAAAGGAAATATATGGATTAGAGAGAAATATAAGCGATATAGAGAAATATAACCGCGCAAGATGGCAAGATTCCGTTTTAGAGCGATATTGTTGTTTCGTAGTTTGTTGACGATGATCGACCGATTTCTTGAGGAAAAAGCGATTAAGCTTTTCAATTTGCAAAAACAAGAATCGCGATCTCAAAGCCGTTGCTCGGTTACTCACGAAAATCTAAGCGCATTGTTATTTTGTATGGTCCCATGCGTTTTTTCTAAATGATGACGACGACATCGTAACACACGATATGTGTGTGTTTGTGCGTCCGATGAATATTAATAAAAATAATTTCAAGCACATCCGCAGGACTTTATCCTCTCTCTCTCTCCCTCTCTTTTTCTTTTTCCCTCTTCCTTTCTATTGCTTCTATAAATATAATAAATTTACGATCATCTCTGTTACAATCCAAGGTTTCTTTCGTGCCTACGAAAAAAGTATATAACTTTTATTTTATATATAATATGTAGCGAATACTCGCAGTATATGCATTTATTTATCATGGTATATTTCATTGTAATATGTCTATATTAATATATTATAAGTTTTTAATAGTAGAAGTGTAGTATACCCTATTTATAATCGTATTTAAAAGAAAACATAAAACTTTTCAGATACGAGGTAACGATTAATTTTCTAGCAATAAAATTTCGTGCAGATTTTACGGAATACGGACTTTAACGTCGCATAACCTTATAAGCGGTTAAAAAACGAAAAAAGCAGGGATAAGGAAACCGTCGTCGTTGGAATCATTTACTTACGTTCTCAGGTAAAATTTTAACGTAAAATCCTAAAGGTAAGGTACTTTAGATATTAATTTAAATATTAAAAATTTGCTCTCTTAGCAAACCTAAAATCTTTCATCTCTTTTTTAGTTACGAATAATTTCAACAACATTTGCAATATTTAACGATGCTTTTTAACCGATCGAGTATGTACCTACTTATACATAAATACGTTAAACGGGGTTAAACACGAACGATCAATTTTACGTCGGTTTTTCTTTACGATGTGGACGAAGTCGACAAAGTTAATTGCGACGTTCCTACACTTGAGAAGATTGAAATTATTCGATTCTTACGACACGTATGGCGTAGAGAAAGCGTATTTTTATTTTAAAGACAAATAGTGCATACACTTCGTTCCTCTCTCTCTCTCTCTCTCTCTCTCTCTCTCTCTCCCCCTTCGCTTTTCATTTGAGTAGAAAAAGGATAAAAACAGTCTTGTAAAATTTCAAAATTTCAATATTTTCATGTAAGAAAGAAATGACAAAAACTGCCTTTTAAATCGTAAAATATATTTTCGGTAAATATAAAATTTTCTATTTTAAAATTTATTTCTAATCACGTTCACTTTGATAAACATTTCGTAATTACACACGCACACATACGCACTTACATATACAAGTTTAAGAAAGTAACAGACTTTCTATCGTTCCAACTTTTGTCTTTTTACCAGACGATCGCGTTGTGGATGTTCAACGTGGAATCGTTGTTTGCGTAATATTTACCATCCTCGATATCCTCCAATGAGATCTAGACGATCGTTGAAAGAGCACGAACGAGAGTAATTTGACTCTCGAGAAGTGTCTGCTATCGGTCGGATCGGATCTACTGTTTGCACGAGAGAGACCCGCAATGGTTAAACAGAAGCATGAATACAACACAAGTTAACATATGCTCATCCAATTATAACCATTTTCAACATATCGTTTTAATTAAACTTTAATTTGAGAGATATTTTAAATAAATAAGAAACCATGCGAATAGACGCGAATAATACGTAGTAAGTAAGTTACGAAAAAAAGCTCTTTCGAATTTTCACATCTTTCGATTTCGTACGTTATCGATCATTAATAGATCTTTCATTCTTTATTTTAAATAAACAAAATAAAATTTACGCAATAATGATACAAATTTATACGATTTCGTTGTAGTTATGCCTTTATAACGAAAGAAAAGAAAAAATTCAGTTTGAAAAATTATTAACAAAATCGATTTTATTATATCGATTTTATTGTTATACTTAAATAAATAAAGAATAAATTATAGTTTAAAACGGCGTTGATTTCAAGTCCCTACGATTTTTCGTTTCGAAGATATCGCTGTCGAAAGATTTTCGTTCATAATTCGCATAGTACACAGCTGTTAGTAGTAATAGTAGTAGTAGTGGTAGTAGTAGTAATAGTAGTATAGCCAATTGTAAATAAACAAAACTAAATTTAAATAATTTTAACGAAAATTTTAATGATTTCGCCATGGTTACTTTTTTATTACGAAAGAAAAGAAAAAATTCAATTTTAAAAGTTATTAACAAAATCGATTTTATTATAACAATATTATTGCAATATTTAAATAAATAAAGAATAAATTACGCTTGAAAACGGCGTTGGTTTCGAGTCTTTACGACTTCTCGTTCCTGAGATATCGCCTTCGAAAGATTTTCGTTCATAATTCGTAAAGATCAGCTGTTCGTAGTAAGAGTAGTACGAGCGCGTAAATTCTCGGAATTTATATAGGTCAGTGTGTCACCGAGCTAATTTGAATGAAATTATATAGGTCAGTAGGCCAATCCAAACGTTTTTCATTTATATGGAAATATCTTCGGAACTATAAATCGTAGAGACTCGAATGAACTATCGTTTTAAAGGGCAGAATTTTTTCTATTTTTTCAACGTATTGTTAATAATTAATTAACAATTTTTTTATAAACAATTTGTTACAAACAATTTTTTAGCAAGTAAATTCCTATTCTTTTGCGGAAACAAAAAAAAATTCAGATTGCGTCTAACTTATAAAATTACATATATCGATAAATAATCAACAGACAAATTATTTTTTTATTGAATGAACAATTTTTTGTTACATTATTAATAGCCACTTCTTCCGTTTACATGGGAATATCTTTGCGACTAAATGTCGTAGAGACTCGAACGAACTGTCGTTTTAAAGGGCAGAATTTTTTCTATTTTTTTCAGCGTATTGTTAATAATTAATTAACAATTTGTTATAAACAATTCGTAAAAAGTAAATTTCTATTCTTTTGCAGCAACAAAAAGAAATTCAGATTGCCGCTAATTTAGAAAATTACATAAATTAATAAATAATTAATAAACAAATTACTTTTTTTTTTTAAACAAACAAATAATTTTTACATGTAAATATCTTCGAAACTAGTAAAAAATATAAGAACGATTCAGAAATTACTTTCCTTACGGATTGTAATTTCTACGAAATTATCTTCCCAAAAATATTCCATGATAATCGAGGAATAATCCAAAATTACTTTTTCGATAGTAGTAGATAAACACATGTTCATCGATTATGTTCATTCTTACCTGATATTTGATGTCGTAACTAGCAGCCCATCCCACCGATGTTTTTAGTAAGAAGGAACCTTCATTGCGATATTCGACACATCATCGTAGGACCATTTGTCGTCGCTGCGTAAAAAACGTCACGAGAAAGCGGCACTGGCCTTTTGTGCCGATAGTAAGGTCGTAAAACATACACGTGTACGAGACAGCACTACATCATATACTATAAAATATATACATTATATATATGTGTGTGTGTGTTTGTGTGCGTACGTATATGTATATGTACGCACGCATACAGAGCTTCTCTCTTTCTCTAACTTTAGCTCTTTCTTTAACTATCGATTAATTACATCTTTTCTATCCTTTTCTGGCAGTCAAAAAAACGAAGAGACCTTTGCATAATGTCCCTCGAGCAACAGCCGACAAACAGAACAAACGATTACGTGTTCGCTTGTGTAGTTTAAGAGGGAACACCAAAAATCGCCTTTGGCATATAGCTTTCTTCTTTCCCTCGGAAATCCTTCAGCGTCGGTTGTCGGCTGACTGACTACCACATCCTTTCTCTTAGTAATTAGTCGAATCGGGACTTTAAAGAAGCAACTTTTGTTACCTTTCGTTGATGAACACGTCAATATGTACTATCTTAATCGCGTCGTTATTTCTATTACTCGCGTTAATCGCTCTGGCATGGTTACAAGGATACTTTAAATAGAAAGATTTGTAAGATTTGTAAGATACGTGTACGTGTGCGTGCGTGTCACACATGTATGTTTCGTACTCAATAAGAATATAGAACGAAATGACTATGTAAAAAAATGAGATCAACAGATTTATTTCTCTCGTTTGTCTACGTAATCGAGATCTTATCGTTACATAATGTACAAATATCAAAAAGATGATCGTAGATGTTTTGAAGGAAGTTTTGCAAATAGATCAAATGGAAATGATCTTTTACCTTGAGCTGACCGCAACCTTCGTCCTTTATGCAACGTGCTTTTCTACCGTAAAGCCGATGCAAATATTCATGCGTAAAGAGAATCTCGCGTTTAAAATGTTGCATATACTGAACGTATGTATATTTTCCTGTATATTACTTTTTATAAAATTGTTTTTAAGTAGAGAAAAAAAAAATGGCTCGAGAAAGGAAAAGCCGTGAAGAGGATAATAGAGAATATTTTTAGCTTTTCTTTTTTTATTCTCTTCTTTTGCTTTTCTTTCCATTTTATTACGTCGACGTATTTTGGAGATAATCTCGTTGAGAAGCATATTTAATTTTTTTTCGTAGCGATTATTCGCGTATATATGTATGCGTGTACGTATATATGTAAGGGTAAACTTTTATGTTTCTTTCATCATAGCGTAATTACGAGTACTACGTTATTTACCGTAGTTGAATATATTTGACACAAGTAGCACCGAGATTATAGTAAAGTACGCGTAATTTATATTGAAAGATCAGTAAGTTAGTACGCTACCTTTTAATCCTTTCGATTCTTATAACTTTTTATGCATCTATTAATAAATTCATCGGGAAAGTTAGAAATATATCCATTAAATATTTTTCTTCTTAATCATAGTTTTCTCAAATGTAGAATGATTATGATTTTATCGATTTTTATTCGAAGAAAAAATTTGGAGAATCTCTATTTTTATATAGAGAAGAAATAAACGCATCGAATAACGCATTGAATCGTTACAACGCGAGCCTTTCACTTCTATCGTCTTCGTGTGCACACACTGGTTAAAGGTCGTTTATTTCACCGAGTCTATCCCAATTCTTGCTCACGCATACTTTAACACGCCCTATCGATCGTGTAAAAGGAACTCGTTTTTATTTTGGTCGTTCATTCATATAAACGTGTCCTTGTATAGAAACATACATCTAGGTGAAAATAATCGAAAGCTATTTGATGTGTATAAAAGAAAAATAAAGAAATAAAATCGATCAAATTTGCAACAATTTAAACGTCTATACCTAAAGATTCTTCTTTTTCTTTTTTTTTTGAAAGCTTTATTTATTTTTTGTAAGAACTCCTTTGAAAGATTTTTTATAATTTCTATAATTATACGCGCGAGAATGCGAGAACAAGATCGAAAGATTTCAAACGTATTATTCGATTTAAAAATAAAACATTTAAAAGTATTTACAAGAGACGTTCTTTAATTGTCGTAATAATTGAAGATTAGATAAAATGTTATCATTCTTTGCGAACAGTAATTCCTCGTTATTTTCTGATTAATCATGTTTAATATCGATCGTTCGTCGTTATACATTAACCATAGTGGGACCGACTTATCTCGTTTGATAGATCGCACAAGTAGTGCGAATGCTAGTCGCACGAACTTTGCTTCCAATCCTCCAGAGATCGTTATCTTCTCGAAGAGGTACGAGTTCGCATTGAATAATTCACTTCTACGAATTAATATCCCAGAATGAGAGAGAGAGAGAGAGAGAGAGGAGAGAGAGATAGTTCGAGAAATAGAAAGCGCCATTTTCATACGCTGCATCTTACTTAATTGTTAAATTTGTGTCGACCCATGTGACTTTTTTTCTAAACAAGGTGAAAGAAAAATTTCGGCTTTAAGATACTATCGAACCTTTTAAAGAAACAATGTAATAACATAATCATTCCAAATGACATAACGAGACAATCTTTCTGACATCTCTCTCATTGACATTATTCGATTTATCAAAAAATCATTGAATGAAATTAAGAATGAAATTGGTGAAGCTTCATTGTTAGAACAGACAATTAATAATATCGATCGTAATCATTTTGTAAATCCATTACGATAATAGATGTAAATCCATTAAGGTAATAGATTTCCCTTAATAACGATTGTAGCAGCTTTATGAAAATCATGATCATTAAATTTCACTGGACTCGCGTTATTTGTTTTTTTTTTTTTTTTTTTTTTTATAAAATCAGATAGAATTAAGAATGAAATCAATGAAGCTTCGTTGATAATAATAATTAGTGATGTAGATACTAGTAATGTTGTCGGCCACTTATGTATATATATATACTTTTTATAACATAACTATACCTACGGATAATAGAGAAGATAATGCGTATCGGTTTTTCTGAATAATAATAGTTTCGTGAAAATCACGATCGCGTCGTTGTTATTTTAGTGTCCGACCTGGAAATGTAAAGAATATGATCTCGAGAAGAATTATTTTAGTTGTACATAAATCTTAACGCAATTTCATCAGAAGATCGTTTTTTCACTCTCGCTGATGATAAAATTACGACGGCACGGTGATGGCACGGTCTTTCTACAACGTGGCTAGGTAAGGGGGCACAATACCTATATAAAGCTTGAATGAAGATGCTCCCAGGTATTCGCTCTCACCTTTCTCATAAGCTAGCGCGCGGTGGAACGCGAATCTTTCGCCGGAGGAATCGCGAGGGAAGATCAACGCTATTTATCTACTGGACACGAACTCTTTCTCTCTGCTTAAAGGATTTCACTGCCAGGTGAGCCTAGTTTCGAATCGGAGAAAATATTACTTCCTTCCACGTGATGATATCTACGTTGGTCCATCTTTCAAAGTCCAGTGAAGAAGAGAAAAACGAACGAAAAAAAAAAAAAAATTAATTAATAGTTCGCGCTGACTCGTTCGGAGATTTATAAACGTTCTATCCTTTTACGCGTGCAATGACGTCTTTTTTCTTTTTCACGACACAAATATCGCGCCGCTCGAGGTTGTAAAAAAAATTATTTCATATATCTCATATGCGTTGGTTCGTCCTTAGAGTTGCAAATTAGAGAAGAAAGAAAAAGATATTATAAATGTTGTTCTCTTATGAGATTAATTCGTACCGAATTTCTATACGCTCAAACCTTTAATCTTTTTAGGAGAAAATTATAACGTTCGCAGAAATAATGAAACGGTAACGTTATCATAATTGTTAAACGCGCGTTAAATTTTTTACGCATTAAACGTCAGATACATTTATAAGGGTTCTTCCATTCTCTCTTATTTGATTTGACCCAGTTATTTACAAATTTTTGGTAACTTCGGATTCATCTCTTTCACAAATCTCTCTTATGCATTCAAAAGGATTATATATCTACATCTTTTTAGACGTGTAATACGAGTCAAGTCTTTGGTGTCATTCAATCCCTAATAACCATAAGGACGGCTTTAAAAAGGAAAGTGTGTTACTTGTATATATTATTTTGTTCGAGTTAAAATGGACCGTAGCGGTCTGTATAGTCGACGATTCAATGTTAAATCAATCTAAACCACAGAAAAAAGTTTTTACTTCTGAAAGATACTCCATCCAAAGACAGAACATGTATGTACATACATATGCGCGTCTATCTACCGTACATAGTATGTTTGACACGGTCGAGCGAGAGTGAGAGAAACCGAAAAGAAGAGACGACGATGATCGATCGTTTGGTCACGACGCGTCGCGAAGAAAGTGAATACATACGCGCATTAAATATATGGATTATAAACCGTTTATATATATATATATATATATACATATATACGTATATACAGTGATCTTTTAAAACTTTCATTAATAGCGAAGGTTTTCTTTTACGATTTATCGTAAAAAAAATTATTACTATTTTCTTTCATTTTTTTTCTACATTTTCAAATTCGCGAGATTTGTAAAAAAATAAAATTTTGTGGACTTCTACCATTCACGCTGTATATATTCGTGAGAAACATAAATAGTTTATGTATGTACCAGACGGAGATAAAAGATGCATCTACCGTACACACACACACACGTACACGCATACATATATATAGATATACATACATACGTACATACACTATTTACTGCACGTAGAACATGGCTTACATCGTTCGTTGAAGAATACATTTTCTTCTTTTGTTAAACGGTGAACAAGACGTGAGTTGGATTTCGTAAAGTAAAGTAAAAGAAGTAGAAAAGCGTACCGAGTTTCGTTTGCCGATGGACGCTATGAAGAAATAACTATTACGTGTTACTCTTTATTTAACACTTTTTATACACTTTTTTATTTATGTTTTTTCGTTTTCTTAATAAAGTATATAGTACTTAAAAATATATATATTTACATATATACATATATAAATAGAATATATATATATATATATATATAAAAAGAGTAAAAAGAGTAAAATCACCGGGGAACTTTCGGTCCATTCTCTATAAAAAGAAAAAACAGATTATTTTAAATTAGAATGTAACAAATATGCAATTAAACTTGTCGATTCGATGACTGAATTTATATTTATATACTAAAAAATTTGATTTCTAGAAAATCCAATTTTATTCTCTGTTTTATTCAAACTCATCTAATTTCAACTACTATTGAAACTGTTTGGAAAGTTAACTTTGGAAGCACACGTTAAATCGAGTACTTGCTACGATTCGAAATATCGCATCGAATACGCATGAAAGGGATATCGTTAGTTCGAAATTAATAGAACTTCTATTTCGAACTATAACCATCTATAGGAAACTATATATATATTAATAAAAAAGATATTAATAAAAAGTTTTAATATAACGATTAACAATCTACAAAATTTTCTTTGATTTTTCTTTTTTATATCTACTTACATATATATTCATAATCTTTTTGTTATTATTACAAAAAAAAAAAACGATATAAATTAATATCATCTCGAGGAAGCTATCAAAAAGAAAAAAAGGAGAAGAAGGAAAAAAGATAGATAAATGAAAACACAGTCGTACCATTTTAAAAGAAGAGTTTCGAAATATCTATTCGTGTGAATCGATCGTTGGCATTTAGAAACGAGTATTAGCATGCGTTTTGTCGTGTTCGAGCCGTGCGTTGATAGAAACGTTTAGAGAGAGGGACAGAGAGAGAGAGAGAGAGAGAGAGAGGGAGAGGAAAGTGCATAACGAGTGCTTTAATAATACCAAAAGTTTCGAAACTAACACGAAACTGTTTGGCGATCTGGCAGAGTATTGGAGATTACCTTAAAAAATAATTTAACGAGAAAATCGATACTAAATGTATCGAATACGGAAGAAAGAAAGGAAAAAGAAAAATAAAACAAAAAGAGAGAGAGAGAGAGAAAAGTGAAAAAGGTCGAGTTTTAGTTTCACCGAGTAAATCGTTTCCAGTTGATCTATGTCAAAATAAAAAAAGAAAAAAAAAAAAAAAGAAAATTTACAAACGAACTTTCCATGGGAAACTGTTCTTTTTCTTTTTCTTTCGTATTCGATCGATCGCGACGAACGTTCGATGAAATTCTACGATAAGTCGATACTGTTAAGTTAATTAGTTGCATATTAGGCAGCTTCTCGAGATAGAAAACGCATATAATTCTCCTTTTTTGTTGGCAATGAATCTTCCTTAGCGTTCTTGTGTCAGTGAAAAAGGAAATCAATGTCCTCCTGACCCAGACCTATCGAACGTAACAGTTTTCTCGTAGAGATCAAAGAGCTCTTTGCTCGCTACTATCCGATAGATCAGCGTCTCTCAACCTTTTCGTCTGTTTGCGGTCCAGTAGATTTGTTCGTAACGATACCACAAGAATACGATTTTTATTACCGTTTCCTCCCGAATTAGCAAGGACGTTCTACGAAAATTTTCGAAAAATCTCTTAGAAATTAATTTGTATTTCTCGCTTTGAACGTAAGATGACGGATATCGTTTCGCATTGAGAAAGGCTGCGATAGACTACCTAACACGAAACGTTTTCCAACTATCATCGTAATAGCTTGAGCTATCATCGATTATTTCTATTAACAGTGAACTTCACTTTTCTTTTTCTTATATAATTTTAGCAGAATAAACACGAACACTCGACGTTTTCTTTTCTTTTTCTTTTATACTTATATACGTACGAAATCGAATACATCGAATCATCATCTTGTAGATATTTCTCTATTATACATAAATATATATATATGTGTGTGCGTGCGTGTGTGATTTGTCCGTAACGTGTTAAAGCTAAAATTATATCGAGATGGGTATACTTGGACGAAGGTATATAGCAAACGTATAAAATCAATGTACAAATATCTATGTAAAATCTGAAATGAAATGATCGCGACCAACCGATCTATTTCGGGCGAAGTATTAAACGTAATCAGATGGAAGGTGGCATCGAATGAGGAAACTAGAGAGGAATAAAGACGGATTTGTAGATTACATTTAGAAGAGTAATGATCGTAGTCTCAGCAGGCGATTCCAAATGTACCATCTTGGAAGGCGCGCTCGTTATGAAACCGCGCACGTAATTCAGATAATAAAAGAGTTAGTCCGACTCGTTATTAAAATTCTTGAAAACGAAATGTAAGGTAAGACGGACGAAAGAGAGAAGAAATATGGAAAGGAAGAAGTAACAGGAAAGAGGAAGGAAAAAACGAAAGAGGAGAAGAAACGGAAAGGAGAAAAAAAGAGTAAAAGAAAAGATAGAAAGAAAGAAGAAGAAGAAATAACAAAAGAAAAAAGAAAAGAGAAAAAAGGGAGGTAGCAGGAGGAGGAAAGAAAGAAACCGCAGGAACGATCTCAAGTGCGATCTTGCTTAATCGCTTGGAAGTAGCTCGAAACCGCAGAAACGCGCGCGTGAGGACGCGTCTCGTCCTCGAGAGGATTTCGCACGATAATTACACGCTCGGCGAGGTCCCTCGATACGATTCCCTCAACTCATAGTTACGATATCGCTCGGATACCTACCCGTCTTTCGCAAAGTCGCCGTGTACCTACACGAACCGTTCCTTGCACTCGCTTAGGCCGCTTCGCTAATTAGCCGACGGTCCAACTTAATTAACGTGCTTCTATTAATTTTATTCGCGGGAACAGGTTGCCTACAGCGGAGACACCTACAACTACTTACAACGAATCGATTCGTTTCTAATACACGCAAAAATTATACGTTCCTTCGGCTTATTTTCACGTAAAACTGCCTACCATGTATCCGCAGCTTCCTTTTTTCTTTTCTTTTTTTACACGTTGTCATTCTCAATATATATGTATATGTGTATAATATTTTTTATCCTTAACGTTTAATATTCGAGAAAACTTTAACGTTATCATTGAATTTTTTCTCACCACACGCATACGCGCAATTACCAGCAATTTAAATGAGAAATTATTAATGTTTGAATCGTCCCGTTGACAACAATGTTAAGGAAATTTAAATTGGATTAGATCTCATAGGAGTAACAAAAGAAAGGAATTAAGATTAGATTAGAAAGTCGTACCTGCGCATTCACCGAAAGAATTGATGAATGAATCGATGCTCTTCTCTCTTCGGATCTTGAATTTCCCTCTCTCTCTTTCTCTCTCTCTCTCTCTCTCTCTCTTACCCTCTTTCGAGCACGACTTCTCTTTCCATGGTTCGAGAGCATCTCGATGTCTCCGCGTACACTACGTTTTACCCGCTCCTGCGATCTACGAGTACCACGAGAGATCTTTTTCCTTCGAGACTACGAGACTTTCACCTTTCACCTCGCACGACTCTTCGATTCTTTCCATTGACTTTTCGAACTCTAACCCGGCATTTTTTGAATCATGATTCGATACATCCAAAGGAATAGACATTATACCGCGCAGAAACAACGTTTTATTACAGAAAAATTACGAATATCGCGTTAAATATTTTCGACATGCGATCGAATAATTGCCGATTAATAAGATCAAACGATTAAATTGCATTCCATTGATACTTATCGTTACGATGTTCGTATAAAACGATTTTAAGTGTAAAAATATAAATTAAACGATCGTCGTAAAATTTCGACGAAAAAAATCGATCACTCGATTGATATATCCGGATTACCGAGACGTTAATGATCGAAAGAAAAAAAAGAAAAAGAAAAGAAAGAAACGAAAAAACAGATATTAAGTGAAAAGATAAGAATATATTAAAACTATGCAATGATTTTAATCTCCTGCACCACGCATTCATTAAAAATGTTTCGAGTCGAGCCAACCACGAGTTACAACCGATGTCTCTCGTAACAATTGCGTAGAAACTACAAAACGAGCGTTTACTCGAATTACCGTAAATTTCTGTGGACGAGTCCGCGGCGACGATCATTTTACAAATATTTCGAGGTGAGTAAAAGCTCGTTTCGAGCCATTAAAATTTGGCTTTGGTGGCAAATGGACACGGGCAACGTGAAAATGTATAAATTAACTATATATGCGCGTACGACCGTAACTCGTTCGGAACGTTTTAACGCTTTATTTATGACTCGACTTTTCTTAATACCAACTTTACGATGATTTCACTTGCACAAACCATCAGTCCTCTTTTAATCGTTGCGAAATCGCAAACGAATTACCACGTCAAAATGCACCTTTTGCCAACGTACAATTCTTCTTTCGAGATCAAAGTACTCCTTTTGGAGTATAAAGTCTTATAATCTCGTTTCACATCTCTCTCTCTCTCGGCGTCTTCGTTCCTTATCCGTTCACGAGATGCTCATTAAAAACAAGTTATCCTAACTCTTCTCGTAGCAAGCAACGCCTCGTTTACTTCTCTCTCATAATCGGATATTTTCTCATAAAGTTTCGGGCCAACGCGATCCTTCGAAAGTATCTCGAAGGATAGACCTCGACGAGAAATCATCATCCAGACTTTTACGGCTTCCTGTACCATTGCCTTCGAATGCTGACGTCAACCTTGAGAGGGATCCCAAGCAAAGATTTCATAACTATCGCTTTCTACTTTCGAACTTTGCAAGAGTCACGATCGTTGTCCCGTCTTAAGAGTCCTTGAAAACGAATTCGTCCCAATTCGTTCTTTGTTTTTTTAACGAATCAAAGAGAAACGCGTTGAAAAAAAGAGCGTGTGAAACAATCACACCCAGTGAAATAATTTCATATCTCGTATAAACGATCTTAGGTAGGATAAAACGATTCGATAATTTTACGTCGCCATCGATTGAACTCGTCGATGCAACTCGAAAAGTCGATGCCTTTAATCGGATTAACGTCGATTACAGATAAGGGACGATGTGGCGCAGTACGACGTTACTCGTCGTAGCTGTTCTCGGAGCGACGATGGGTCAAGAATACATAGGACATGCCCTGTTCGTGAGAACGTCGGACGACGTCGTCGAAGCTGGTAAGGGAGTTACGGGAGGACTCGTCTCGAGTTCGCTCGGTGTCTCACGATCGATGAAGAGAAAATAAAAAGATATAAAAAGTTAAACAAAAAGAGAGAAAAAAAAAGAAAGAAAAAAAGAAAGAAAAAAGAAAGACGAGAAGCGACGAGAAGTGACAAATAAGTTGACCAAAAAAAAATCCTTTGAAATCCATTAGCACGCTCGAGAGTCCAGCGAGCCGCTCCAGCGTCGGCTGCAGACGTGATGGCACAAAATATCCTAGAGTGGATTCAAGGGATCTACCGACAGGGCGCACGTAAAAGTAGGTTCTCCTTTCGACGAGCGAGAGGATAACGGCGAGTTCTCTAAATCACGCATCATTACGCTACTCTCTCTCTCTCT
>NC_057699.1:4567128-4575714 GCF_014466175.1 Vespula pensylvanica | reverse complement strand
CTCTCTCTCTCTCTCTCTATCTCTCTACCTCTCTCTCTATCATACACGCGCGCACACGCTCATTCTCTCTCTCTCCCCCTCCCTCTTCCCACATTATAACGTATCGAGATAGAAACACTGCTAGCAAACCTATCAAAACTTCACGTTCGTAATGCACACTCGCGCAACGAGTACGCGTGCGAGCGCGCTTCGCCATAGTTCGCTTATATTAACTCTCGATAATAATTCTTCCATCTCAGCGATCACCGCGCCGATCTACAAGACGAATCGGTGCTCTTCAAAGACAGAGGAACCATCCAAATCGACGTCTACGTTGCATTCCCTTGCGATATTTCCTTTCGTTTTTTTATTCGACTCTTTTTATCCTTCGCATACTCGAGAAATATATGTGCGTACGCGTACATGCATATATATCGAGGATCGAAGCGATGACAAAAGAACGAGTATCTTCGTTCTCGATGAGCTTGTATATTTTTTCAGTTCGCCAACAATCGGACAACGCCTATCTGCCGCCGTACAGTACCCAGAGACCTCCGGAAAAGCCTCGACCCTTCCAGCCGGCAGGAATCAACCAACAGGAATCGGCTTATTCTCCGAGTCAGAACGAAGTGACCAATTATCCTTATCAGAGACCGTCCTCCTTGTACACGCCGTCCAACGTACCCTACTCGTTATCTCCCAACGTTGATACTTCTCACGGTTTATCGACGCCCAGCACTCTCTATGGTTCACCCACCAGTTTACGTCCGTCCTCTACTTACATCCCTCAAGATAATTATGGCAGTTCTCCGACGTTTGGTTCACGGCCGCAATCTTCCACCTTTCCTCCCTTCGGAGGTACGACCGGCCCTTCCAATTATCCATCCGCCGGAACGAGACCTGGGACTTTCCCTTCTTCGACACCCTCGACGTCCCAATCGTCCACTTATTTGCCGCCGCAATACAGTGGCTTCCCGTCGAGCGGTCCAAGGTACACGATTCTTTCTTCCAGCATCTTTAATGGCGTCGCTCGGACTCGGACAATTCGAAGCGGGTCGCTTTCTTATATCTCCTAAGCTCTATCGTCCCGGTACACGCGATCGGAATGAAAAAGCCCGAGAAAAAGAGAAAAGCAGAAGGAGAGCCTAGCGTTGCGCAAGCTACCTTCGAAAGAGCCTGTTAAACGAGATTCGAGTTAAATCGACTGATACGATTGTCCCGGTCTGACGTAACCAGCGAGCTAATCGTTCGTTCTCATTTTTTCTCTTCTTTTGTTAATAGCACTCCAAGGCCACCGTCGACGGCGTTACCGCCAAAAGTCTCGCAACCCGTCGGTGGTTATCCCTCTCAACCAGGTGGTTTCTCGACGACTTATTTACCACCAAAAACCACTGGCTTCCCTTCCAGTACTCCGTCCTCCAGACCCTTCAGCTCCGTATCTCCATCGGCCGGTTATCCCTCTCCCGCCGGTTTCACCACTTCCTACGGATATACCTCTCAAAGACCAGGATTCTCGTCCACCGGTACCGTATCCGGTAGTACGTACGACTCGCAAGGTGGTTACGTTTCGCAGCCATCTCCCAGCCCGGGATTCCCTACGCCTGTCCCAACGGGCACCGTAGACGGTTCCGCCGGTTACACTTACTCGACTCCCGGCGCTACGCCTTCCCCGCCTTTCCCTACGCCCATTGGAACGCCTGGCATCGCTCCCGGTGGAGGAACGACGGGTCCTGGTACGACCGGTACGACTGGAGCTGGTAAGATCCCATTGCTTCTTTTTTTTTTTTCACTACCTTGCACCTTGTCCTTCATAATTTCGTTTATCTTTCCCAACTACGCAGGCGTAACGCAGAACGACGAGGCCGACGACGATCTCAAACATCCACCCCATATTCATAATATCTCGGTCGAATGTGGCAAGACGATGATGACGATCAACATCGAATTCAATCGTGCCTTCGACGGTGTCATTTACTCGAAGGTAACGTTATTACGTTCGCATTAGGAGGAATGACGTTAGAAAGCAAAAGAAAAGAAAGAGAGAAAGAAAACGATCTTTCTTTCCAGGGCTTCTTCATGAATCCAGATTGTCGATACGTCGAACAAAATTCTGGAAAAACCGAGTACTCCTTCACCGTCAGCTTGGACTCTTGTGGAACGCAATTCATCAATGACTTCGAAGGCGAGGCCGGCCAAGCCTATCTGGAAAATGTCTTGGTCTTGCAGGTTCGTTCCTCGACATGTTAGCAACGATCGTTCTAGATAGTTCCAACAGCGAACGCATTTATTTTTCTATTATCAGACATTCAAACAAAAATCTTTGCAGAACGAGCCAGGGATACAAGAGGTCTGGGATACCGTGCGAAGAGTACGTTGTCTTTGGGAGGGTAACATCAACAAGGCGCTTTCGGTAAATTTATCCGTGGATATGCTCAATCAGGAGATCGTGACGTTCAGCGGTGACACGGCGGTAGCTAAATTAGACATACAAATCGGGAAAGGTCCGTTCGCTCCGATAGCCGATGGTTTGGTTAAAATCGGAGAAACCATGACGCTGGTCGTAACCGTGGAAGGAGATCCTGCTTTCGATCTTCAGGTAAGTCTTAAATGCATCCGTACGATGGTTCGATCGCGAAACTACAAAAAAAAAAAAGAAAAAAAAAATATTCGATCGAAACGACAAGTCGGATAAAAATAATTCCACGAAGTAGTTCGTCGACGATGCCGTTTTCGATAAATCGACTTTTGTGCGCATCGACGAATTACTCCGTAGATCGGCACACTGAGAAACGTATTCGCAGAAGCGTAAAATGTCGAGTCACCTTATCCGAGATACGAAATTATTCTACTCGATAATACTTGCGCGTGCCTCAACGATTACGCTTATGGACTACTTTTCATCTGTTATTTTTTGTACTTTTTATTAGTTTTTACTAATTTTCAATGATCGAAACTCGGCACATTGACTAACTATTCCGTGGATACATAAATCGTCGACGAATTGTTCCGTACACGGACGAATTGTTTCTATTGTTTTGTCGTAAGTACATTTCGTCATTACCTTATTCTGTTGTTGACGTAGGTACGCGATTGCGTTGCACGAGACGAGAGCTCTACTAACACCCTGCAGCTTACAGACGAACGTGGTTGCATACTTAAACCAAAATTGTTTGGAGCGTTTCAAAAAACGAACGACACGGGGAATACAGGTGCCTCGATTATAGCCTATGCATTTTTCCAAGCTTTTAAATTCCCCGATGTGATGGATTTATTCATCGAATGTAACGTGGAACTTTGTAAAACGGATTGCCAAGCTTGTCCGGAATCGAATCAAGTGCGTATTATAACTGTACTAATATAATGATGTATTACAGTATACATATCGAGTATATATACATACATACATGCGATTGTAAAGTCGTTCCTGAAACGTACGCATGCTTTACATAACATTTGTATATTTTTCGTTCTCTTTTTAGCAAATCGAACCAGGTAGAAGACGTCGCTCGGTATCTTACGCACCTTCGAACGCGTCGATGGTACCGCTATTGACAGATCCAGTTAGAGTCGGACGTGGTTTTAAAGTGATCATGCTCGACGATTTGAGTGCAGTCAGTAATCAAGTGTTGGAGAACATCGAAGAGTCGTCCTTTGTAAACGAAGTTTCGAAAGAGGAGAACATTTGCATGAGTAATAATGGTTTTTACGCTGCGTTCTCACTCTTGTTAGGTACGCTTATTTTAATGACCGTTAGCGCAGCAGCGTTGCATATAAAATTGCAAAGAATTTATAGGTCGAAATCCATCGATACGTAGTAAGCTATTTAATTTTTTGTTCTCCTGTAAGACGAATCACGTGGTTAGCACGAGCAACAAAAACGAAGTGAATTAATTAATCGACGGTGATTGAAAGGCTATCACTTGAACCAAGATTAATTTTCTCACATGCTATTAATTTATAATCCAAAGTATTAGGAATGCAAAGAATTTCATAGAATATAATGTTCAAAGTGCTCCGCGTCCGTAAATCTCTTATTCGCGACGTAAGCGCATTAGAACAGCCATACGTTACATATCGCTACGATTCTACGGTGTTTTATTTATATATATATATATATATATATATATATATATATAGACACACACACACACACTCACATATGACACGATACAATAAATTATGCTACCTTTAAGTACACGTCAGTTTTGTCATTCCTTTATGATAGTAAAAATGGGTAAACGATAAAGACAAAAGTTTAGATCGTAGTGTGTGTAACATAAATTATACAGAAGTATTTACAACGTTTATTATATGTAATATACAACATTAAAAAAAAAAAAAGAAAAAATCATTACTCGAATAATGCAAATCTTTTTTCTCCCGATTTTATCTCACTCGTACATCGCAATGCCAATTCAACGAGTAGTTGTATTTTTGGTAAAACGCATCACGTACAAATGTTCTCCTCTCACTTTCCTTTCTTTCACAACGGTGCCTATCATATCGAAACGTTTTAACGTTTCTAGGATATAATTCGGATCATTTTCTTTAATAACAACTAGATAAAACATTCCAATGTTCGATAATAATTTAGGAATGTGCGGAAATACTCGTTCCATAACTTCTCTGCCATGATTTCCACCGGCCCACGTTTTAGAAACTAATCTTGTTTCTCTAACTTCTTCGCTCTCCGTTACTACGTACGGCGGATTGAATACGATAATATCGAAAGTTTGCTCGTTACGAATGTTTTTTAATAAATCCATTTGTATAACGTTTATATTGACCAAATTAATGTTACCAGTTTTTTTCGTACTTTTACACGCATAAGGATTTATGTCGACCGCTATGTAGTAACTTTGATTATATTTGTTCAATGCCATGGCCAATGCGGTTATAACTATACCGGATCCGCTACCAATTTCTAAACACATAACCGGTTTCATAACTTTCAAAGTCTCCAAATCGTTCTCTAAGGCGTCTATTAAGAGGAAAGAATCCTCTGCTGGTTCGTAAACAGTTTCGAGATCCTCGTCCGAGAGTTTTACCATAGGAGTATCCATAATCGTGTAACGGAAAAATGCGAATCGGTAGTATCCGAATTATTTCCCTTCGACAGAATCTTCGAACGCTAACGTTTAGTTTTCTGCTGCTTCCTCTTTTTCTTGTATATTGGAAGTACCGCTATACATAGAACTATGATCCAATAGAGCCTTTCTCTTCGCCGTATTTCTCTCTACAGCCTGATGAAGTTTATTTATTCGTTCCTGAGTCGTTTGCAAGATATTGCTTACTACCGTTATTTTTTGCTTAGCGTTTATAAGCTTCTTAACGTAAGAATCGGTCTCGAACGGGCACTGAAGAGCTTCGTTGATTTTCGTCAATACGTCCGTCAATGATTCGATTCGCTGCTTCAATTCTATCTGACATATTCTACAAGAGTAATAAAACAGAAAAGTAATACTTCCGAGTTAAGGAATCCTAAGACGTTCCAGCAACATATAGGTTATAAACATTTTGACTAAAGATTCGAATACCTAGTAGCACGAATTCTTTCGTCCAACTGATCAACGGTTGGCTTCAGTAAACTCATTAAACCTTCCGTCAGAGCATCTCTAGTTGGATTTTCACAAAAATCATCTATTTTATCATCTATAGACGTGTTATCGCTCGCGGTATCTACATCCATAGCGGGAGGCGTTGACTCCTCCGTCGACATAATTTAATCCTGATCCGTCTTCTCAACTGGGAATGTCGGAACAAATTTCCGAATCGGATTAAATTATTCAGCTTTTTCATAAAATCTTACTATTTATAAGATATTTACCATTTCACGTATGTCAAAAGAGGCACGAGATAAATTAACCAGTAGACTTTCCAACCAATGGAAAATTTTTCTTTCGCCATCTAGCGGGAGATTTGAGAATTTGATTGGGACGCCTAGTAAATATCGTACGCAATGAAATTTTGCGGACTGGGGTACAATTCGTCTTGTGTATGCGCATCAATAAAATCCCGGCTTCGTGATCCAATTGAATCTGTACAGTGCAGTTGTTGCGGTATGGCTGACATGGGCTTAAGTTTAGATGACATAATTAAAAAAACTAAACCTTCAGGCATGAGAAACAGAACAGGGTAACGGATTTTTCGAAGATCGTTTATTAAACTTTCTTTTTCGTACTATTTTAATAATCGGTTTGCCTCTAACCTTAAAGAGATGTACGATATCTTGGAAGAAAAAAAAATTCTTCTGTCTCTTCCATCAGTATGATATCATTTTTAAATTCTCATTGATTATAAAACGTTTTACGACGTTATACGCATAATCGAAAACTTATACTATTCTGGAAATAAAAAGAACAATTACTTTTCTAACAACATATGATGTACTTTTTTGAAGATATTTTATGTTCAATTAAATTATTTGAATTTTTATTACAACAAAGTTGCGTCGAACAACATTTGTTTTTATTTAATTAATTTATTACTTACAGGGCCCGTCGTGGCTTCAACAGAGGGTCAAGAGCAAATGGTTCGGTAAGAGGTCGTGGCGCCCATGCTCTTACAGATGCACGTTTCAAGATAATACAAAAAAATCGTGAGAAACTTACCGATGCTAGAGACAAGCTAGCAGAGATCGCCAAACAGAGCGACGCGAGATTGAAATTAGATAAGATACGAGCCTCGCATTTGAAAAGGATAGAAACTCAAGTTTCTGGAATATCGCGGAAAACTGGTAGAAACGGCAGGCTTTCCTTGTCGACTAATAAGATTCCACCTATGATGCCGCATGTAATGCCACCGAATAATTATATGCCACCACCATCTAGAACGATAGGTTACAGACCTCCCTCTTTAGCGGAATCTCACTATTCTGGCGAGATGTCGATCGATTATAACGACGGTATGAATTTTTTATAACGTAGCGTGTGCTATATATATTTATACGTATGTATATATATGCCTCTGATTTTTGAATCGTAAATATGAAAC
The DNA here is from genome assembly GCF_014466175.1 of Vespula pensylvanica. Taxonomy (NCBI): domain Eukaryota; kingdom Metazoa; phylum Arthropoda; class Insecta; order Hymenoptera; family Vespidae; genus Vespula; species Vespula pensylvanica. The sequence continues at coordinate 4,568,742 of NC_057699.1, read as the reverse complement.
ACTATTTATTTCGCACCCTACTTCGTTATAGATTACGCGGTAGATATCATGCCTTTGAGACGAACCGTCAACAATGATTATGCTCCAACGCCTCCACCACCGCCTCCAGTGTTCAGTATCAAACCTTCGTCTCCATACACATGGATAAAACCAACGGGTAATAACGTGACGAGGATCGTACCGTCTCGTAAATCTGATATTGAGAGAGAAAGAGAAAGAGTGAGAGATTATAAAATTATGACACATCCTTTTATGGTAAGTAAAAAAAGCAAAATATTAAAGAAATCCGATTACCGATCGTACGTCATAAATGTTCTAAATCTCTCAAGTACAGCGAAATAATACTCGCTTTATGTCATTAGACAAAGACTGTATCTCCACCTTACAAGGAAGACTGGACCTTTGGTACAAAATCACGGTAATTATTCGAAAACGATCGAAATCGTGATTATGAAATCGTTCTTTTTTCTTTCTCTTTTTCTAACACTTTTTTTCCATTTCATTACAGGACTATTTTAGCCGAAGATTCAATCGATTCCAAGTATTACGAACCTAGAAGTCAAAGAGATATAGGAGTAAAATCGCGTCTTGATTCAATTCCAAGTAAATCAAGATTGGATCATTTGTCTCGACCAAAAACTAGTTCGAGTTCGTCGAGTCAGTCGACCGGATACAGAATCGTAGTATCCAACTTGCAAGCGAATGTCACCCAAGAGGATATCAAAGAATTGTTCGAGGATGTTGGAGAATTACTTATTTCTAGATTAGTACGTCCAGGAACTGCGGAAGTTATATACAAAACGTTAAAGGATGCTACTAAAGCGGTGGAAACTTATCACAATAGACAATTGGACGGCCATCCGATGAAATGTTTACTCGTTAATCCAAGACCAAAAAATAATCCAACTGGTCCGGCCGTCAGATCAATTTCAGAGTAAGTGTACTTGTAGCTCTGCATATGAAATCTCTCGCGCGCTCGTTAAAAAATAAATGAATAAATAATGAAAATTATCTATCATTTTGCGTTTTCTTCCAGTTCAAGAAGAAGCGTTAGTTCGAGCTACGTACAACCAAGTTTAGGAGCCGTTCATCGTGCATTATTCGACGATCCTAATTAAATGTATCGGATTTGTACGTGAGGAATTCATATAAAAATTTTAATTATAATGCAACGGCGATGCATAATATTAGTAAAAAAAAAAAAAAGAAAAGAAAAGAAAAGAGAAAAAAAAATAATAAAAGAAAAGAGAAATAAAAAGATGAAGCAAGGAAAAAGAACTAACGAGGATAGAAATTAAAACGACGTGTGTGTTGCCTGAATTTTTTTATGCGTTAAATTAAATCAAAATAAAACTCGATATCGCGAGCAAATTTACTGGAGAAACAAGAATTCCATCGTTTCGTAATTCATTATTCATCAGTTGTAATCTCTCTCGCGCGAATCACGGTTTCTTATAAAATAGTATATAAAAAATTAAAATTGGAATTGTGTTTGGTAATCCAAAATCATTATTATGCCCTATTTCGTTGTATAATAAAGAGAAGAAATAAAATAATAAAACGTATGTATGTATGTATGTATGTGTAATCTTGTCTGGTTTTTCTTTTTTTTTT
>NC_057699.1:4564593-4567118 GCF_014466175.1 Vespula pensylvanica | reverse complement strand
TTTTTTCTTTAATTCAAATAAAAAATAACACGACCACTCTTATCAAATACGTCGTAAGAGGTTTTTGTACATAAAATGCAAAGGCGACGAATGTGGGATTGCATCGACAAAGAATTTATTAGATTCTTACAAGACGATGACGACGAAGATGGTTTCTTGATGATGATCTCGTAATATCGTAGACCGTTTATTATTTAAATGTAAAAGCTAAACATATCGTACGTACATGCGAGTCCTCTCATGCACGAGAGACTCTCATGGGTAATCTCGCACGTCTAAAAACTCGTCGAAATATTGTAGTACTTTTACGATTACAATTTGATGTAACAAATGGCACGTTAGTCGTTTTAGCACTTCTGCATTTTGAGACGGGGTTAATTCTTAAAATGGAACAGAATTCGAGCGTAAATGTCACTTCCTTCTTTCTTTTTTTTTTTCGTTTTTTTTCTTAAATTTTTTTTCCCTCCTTCCCTTCTCATCGTATCGCGGCCCGGGCCAATGGAACGTTCATTCGATAAAAATTACTTAAAGTGTCGCGTGTGCCGGGATCTCGTAAAAACGAACTTTATGAAAATAGGCGATATAGATACAAAAGATACTTAAAAATTAATACGAACCGCTGTTCTCTCTAATACGACACAGTTATTATTACTTAATCGATCGAAATGTATATATACAAAATGTACCTATAATTTAAAAGAGTTTTCTTCAATACTGTACCATCACACAAATACGAAATAAGTTAGTTCTTCCTTTAATACGCTCCTTTATTCTAAACCTAACGAACCTTTGAACATAATCTCACTTGGTTTTTACATAGAAAAAGAAATCTCTTTCTTAAACCGTTTGTTGTTTCGTCTTCTTTTTTCTCTCTTTGTTTTCCCTTTGCGTTTTGGCGAGTTACAATAATTTAACTTCTATGATGATTCGCTTTGGACTTGTTTGGCATTCTAAGAACCTCGGCATAAGACAATTCGAGACGTTTTAATTTAGCAACTTCCTCGGAGGCTGTGCTAGGTTTATATTCGCTATACTCGAAGGAATGACTATTTTGCTCGGTCGCGTTACGATTTACGAAGGTCTGCGACTTCCTAACCGTGCTCGGCGATTCTCTCGTTTTCGACTGATTATATTGAGAGCCATTGTTCCAAACGTTGCTACCGTCCTGTTCGACCGGGGTCAAAGCTCTGAACCTTCGTCTACCACCGCCGCTGTTGGATTTGGCTTGGACGAAGGTAGGATTCGTAGTTGGCACGATGTTCGGTGTTTTCGGACGTTCGTTGAATGCCAACTTCTTCGCGGCGTTCTTTTTCGCGGACGACCTGTTCTTTTTAACGTGCACGTTTATGGAAACGAAATCGAGCTTGGTCGCCGCCCTATTATTCTCGGTCTTCCCAACGTCCGACTGAGATTTATCGTTAGACTCCTTCTTCGCAGATTCCTTCGACGATACTGGCGTTTGCATCTTATAAGGTGGCTCCGAGACGACCGAGGAAATGACCGACGACATGACGCTCTGATTGTCATCCGTCGTCTCGCTCGGTACGTCCTCTTGCCCGAGATTCCTAATTCCATTATGATTTTCTGAACGAGTACTGTCGTTGCCATTGCTAGTAACGTTGCTACTGCTATTCGTTTGATCGTCCAACAAAGGTAACTTTTCACCTTCGTCCTTTGCCTCGGCAGCTCGTTTCAACACGCGAAAGATCTCGCTGAAAATTTGTCTATATTCCGGGGTCTTTCTAAACCTACTTTCGAACGGACTGTTGTCATCATAAATGCTAAACTTGCAATCCTCGCCATCGGCGATCGAGCAGAGGAACGAACCGGGTCTACCGTCCGTCTGCGTTGCCTTGTTACTCGTTTCGTCCGAGAAACCGGAAGACGATGTTTCCGCCTCGGAAAAGTCTGTCGGTGTTGCGGAAAACGCTTTCTTCCCGATATTGTCTCCTTTACCGCGTCTACCGCCACCGACATTGTTACCGATCATTCCAGACTTTACTCCACCCTCCTGTTGCAACTCGTTCTCCACCGATGGATTCTGGAAACAATTGTACTCCCCTGACATCTCGAGTTCCTCTTGAAGCGACATGCAACCACCGATCGTTGGAATGCTGTTCTTCCTACGAGGTGCCGATAATCTCTGGACTTCCAATAACGCCTGATACTTTTCGACCAATTCTCTGTACGGGTTGCTATTTACCTCGCTCGTCGCCCCTGTCTTGTTGTTGCAAGTTTCCTGCGAAAATAAGTGTTTCGTATGTACGCGTGAAATCATTACAAAAATATTTTTTCAATAAAAAAAAAAAAGAAAATCGACAAAATTAAGTTGGAAACAATTTCTTTTCTAACAGCTAAAAAAGAAATTATAACAAAAACAATTATTTTCCTCTTGCTAATGCGTACATGTATGTTCTCTTGCATACTTTATCATATTTTAATCCCGAAGGCAACCGATAATATTTTTTTCGTGTTAATCGAAGTTGATTTATATATATATATATATATTTTTTTTTTGATTTGCA
>NC_057699.1:4540217-4564493 GCF_014466175.1 Vespula pensylvanica | reverse complement strand
AAAAAAAAAAAAAAAGAAAGGAAGAATTATTTTCAACGGATGAACGATTGGAAAGGTCTAGGAAACCGCCAGATTTATAGGATGTTAAAAAAATACAATGGCATCTGTTCCAAAAATATATATTTTATTTAAGATCATATAAATCTGGCACACTTATACATTGTACAAGACATGTTTTTCCTTCTCTTCTCTTTTTTTTTTTTTTTCTTTTTTCTTAACACACGAAGTCGACTAGACGTACTACTAAATTATTATTACATTAAAATCATGCTCGAAACGATTACGAACAAAATTATAAAGTACGTGACAAAGCGAAATATGAACAAAAAAGTACTTATTGTATTTAGAATTAACTAAAGCAGCATTCAAAATGTCAATAATTATTTTTCAATTGTGCACGCGCTAATAATTCATTATTATCATTATCCGAAATAGTCAACGCGAAAGATTATATTACAGCTTAATTAATTAAAACTAATTTGTTAATCATTTATAAAATGATGCAGTCTTTTCGTTTTCTTTGGAAATAAGATAGAAAATTATGTCAAAGTAATAAAAAAAAAAAAAAAAAAAAAAAAAAAAAAGAAAGAAAGAAAGAATAAAACACAAGATAACTGATTTAACCTACCTATCTAGAACTTTGTAAAAAACTATTTATTACTTATTTACATAACAAATTTTATCTTTCACTCGATATTTTTCCTCTATGTCGTATTTCAATGCAACGAAAGCTAGTCTAAAAATGAAAAAGAAATATATATATATATATATATATATATATATATATATATATATATTAAATTCGTCACTATGCTTCCGGTGCTGACTTAAAACGCAAGTCCTTAATTATAATTCGTCAGCCTATTTAATCCCTAGCTTTGATATATCGTTTACTCGTTTACGTGTGTCAAAATATAATCCTGAATAGATTTTTAATTACATCTCCATTTGGAAATGTAATTACGAGATAACAGTAGCGTTTAAATTCTATCAAAGAGAAAGAAAAATAAAAGGAAGAAGAAGAAACGCTTTAATCAAGATCAACTAAAATTTGTACCATCGAAAGCTAAAAACGAAGAGTGAACGGAAAAAGAGATCTTTCCTCGTAATTTCAACGTAATCTCATCATTTATGTCATGTTTAATACACACACACATATATATATATATATATAATATATAATTCTATATAGAATTTGTACGTATTAGTAAGAATATTATATATACAATATTAAAATATATTGGTATATATAATATTATTGAATTTTATAATATATACATTCTATAATATTATATATTATATATTTAATTATGCTTTCTTCCACATTAGTTTAAACACGAAAGAAGGCAAAAGAAAATCCATAGAAAATTAAGTCTTTTTCAATGATCTAATCGCACGATTATGTAGATACGATGATGACAAAAATAAAAAATTAAAAAAGAAAACAAGAAAGAAATAATGTTTCTAAGCAGAAAACGCAGGCATGCTACTACATTTGCAATCAATATAAAAAGCGCGAAAATGTTTTGATGTAACGCCGTAAAACGTAACAATTAGATTGAACGTTTTAAAGCTTTCTCTCTATCAATGATTTATAAAGAATGAATAATTATACTTTGCGTGTGTATTTGTGTGTGTGTGAAAATCGAGTTAAATGGAAACGATAAGCAAAAAAATGATACGACTTCCTATGGATTATTTCATTGCTGTTTTTCTTTTTTGTGTCTAAATTTTTTCTTTTGAAGAAATTAACGAGAAATTACGAAAAAATAACGAAGAAAATAAACTATATACCCCGATTTTCTATATATCGTTATATCTTAAATAATTAAAAGCGACCAGATGTGCCGGATTTGAGTTGCTTTACCTTTAAAGTTAAAAACTGTCCTGGAAATTGATGCGATTACATATAGTTCTTTTTTTATATTGATATACATAATTAATTTTTTTTACTGAGATTGAAACTGTTATCTTGTAATTAAAATGTCTTCTTATGAAAATAACTGTAATATTTATGCAGTATTCGAAAAACGTATGAAAAACATTTTGAAACGAACTAAAAAAGTGATATCCTCGCGAATACGTCGAACAATGTTCCCTCTTTATTTTTATTTGCGCATGTCATTAATTTCAATTGCAATTAATACATCTGGTCACTTTATACCAAACAATCATTATCAATCGATTTGAATGATAATGATAATAAAAAAAAAAAGAAAGGAAAAGAAAAAGAAAAAGCAAACAAACCAAGAAACAAAAATTGAAATAAAATTTGAAATAAAAAATCTAGAAAAACTACTGTTTCCTTTGTTTAATTTGATATTCCCCGAAATGTGTTGAAAACTATGTCCCTAAATAATTTTTCTCCGAATATATAACGGTAATAATTTTCTTAATATAAACAATGGTATCCGAAATGGTTTCAGTAGCAACGGTATGACGCATTCGTCTTTGATGTAAGTTATCGTGTCGTAAACGATATGCATCAGTGACGGTGCGTTCCATATATAAGTGAAAATCCTCCACAACAGGCAAACAAATTCTTTACGTTCTTTTTTCGCGCCGCTTTTCGTTAACTTTGTTGGGATCGATTCCTAAAGCAAATAAAAGTGAATATTACTTAATTTAAGCATAGAATACGAGCATGAAAAGAGAGAGAGAGAGAGAGAGAGAGAGAGAGAGAGAGAGAGAGAGAGAGAGGGAAGAGAGAGAGAGAAAGAGAGAGATGCATCTAAAAAAAATAAAATACATAATATAGATATGTATATATATCTTATCCGGCTGAGATCGATTGACCTTCATCGATCGATTAAGTCGATCGTTGTGAAAAAATAAAAGAAAAAAAAAAAGAAAGAAATAGAACGAAACGAGTTAGAAATTGCAATTAATACAGTCGTGTTACTATCCGTCAAACGTAACGAACGAGATTGTTGTAATAATAATCTTCCCGAGGAATATGCAAGTAAAGGCATGTATTCATAAAATGAAAATGAATATAAAAAAAGAAACGTATATTGCAGGAAAATATACGTTATTGTAGGAAAATATACGTATATTGTAGAAAAAAAGAAGCGTATATGTATAGGAGATAAAAAAATATTCGCTTCGATCTATTCGCGTACTAAAGAATTCTTCTTACTCTACGCGGAATGTTTGAATGGATGAAGGTAACGTAACGATAAAAAAAGCGAGTATGAGTGTATATACCGAGCATCGTCCTAAACTTCGAATTAATGAAACAAAAATACATTCATGCTTACACGGAGCGAAAACGAATGTGGCTTGCAAATACTAAAGGAAATCTAACGTTTACCTGTACAGCTGGCTCAGGATCAGTTTGTTCGTTAATGAGCGAACCTGCTATACTAATGTCATCGTACTCCTCTCCGTCCAGAACGGATAATTCATCATGATTTCTGGTGTCCATTCCACGAAGACAACGTCCGCATAATTGGCCCCGTCTGAAAATCGATTCGATGTATTAATCCATTTAACAGATTAAAATGAATAAAAATTTGTATCGATGAAAGGAATGTCGAATCGCGTAGGTAACTTTAAAGACGAGAGAACGCACCTAACTTCCTCGAGGGTATTTATTTCATCTTGCAAATTCTTCACGTCCTGTGCTTTGCTACGCCAAAAAGTCAATTGTTCTTCCAAAGTACTGTTTTCTTGTAACAATGTTGTCAATTGCTGACCAAGCTCAGCAACTTTTTTTTGCTCTCTAGCTCTTTGACTACGAGCCTCTTGTAATTGAATCAATAGATCCGTCAGTTCTTCTTCGCTGGAGGCTGACGTTACAATTTGTTGTAAGTTAGAATCGTTACCGGTTTCTTGAAAAACGCTCGGTGAACTCGGGGCAGCGCTCTGTCAAAATATTACAGTTCCGTACGTTATGCAAACGTGTGACGAAATTTATAAGTATCGCATAATAAATCAATTCGAAAGAATTTCTTCGTTAAAACGAATTTATACCTGTCGTATGCTGCCACCAGGCGTTACCGCTGCCTTCCAAGAAACCGATTGCACTTGAACGACGGTAGGATTTTGATTCGCTGTTTGCTGACGAAGCAATACTTCTCTCTGTGATGTAAGATCGTCGATTTTCTTCTGCATCTCCTCGCATCGTGTCTCGAGATTTTCGATGGTCAAGCATTGGCTAGAAAACAATTGCGATTCAAAACTTATTCGTTATTATCGTTAATATTATTACAAAAGTATCGAGCATAGTTTTACAATCGCTATATTTACTATATGCATAAGTAAAACGAAGCGTCGTTGTCGTAAAAGTTTATAAGACGAAACGTGATAATGTGTGACGATGTAAGCCGTACAATGGAGAACGCATAAACATAAACGTACTTTTTTATCAGCTTTTTATCGCCAGTATTCTCGACGACCAGACGATGATTGGCACGCTCCAAATCTTGTATACTGACTTCTAATTGTTCGTAAATCTTAAGACGCGAATCATTGACTTCCCTCAATGCGGCAGTTTGCTTCTTCATATACTGTACAACGATTAATTACGCAATAATTAATTCGATCATACGTCTATGCATCATATACGTAAAAAAGGAATAAGCGAAGAAAAAAGAAAGATCTTCGAGGAAACTCACTTCTATCTCTTGCGCTTGTTCTTCGATCGTGGACTGATGAATTTTGATTATATTCTCGAGTTCCTTATTCCGTTCCAACAGAGTCTTGCCGAGTTCCGCTGCTAACTGAAGATCTGAAGAAAAGAATAAGTATACAGGTAAACGTGTGTACTTTGGTCTTCGTCCGTTTATAGTAGATCAACAAGCGTACGAACGCGCTATTATTTTATTCCTTTTTTACATCGTTATAGACATCCTGTTTTGTTTGCGAATATTATAATAAGTAATACACCGATAACATACGCAGCGCGCTTGGGAAAAGATGCATTCGAAAGAGAAAAAAAAAAAAGAAAAGATAGAAAGAAGAAAAGAAGAAAGAGAAACAATGACCTTGCGAGGGAAACGGAAATGTATGTACATACATAAAACAAAGTCTCAAGCGTTTGAACTCTTAAGTCCAAAGAGCGATAATCTCTTTTCTCGTAAAACGAAACGATCCTCTGTCGAAGCAACTACTCCGTGTATATATTTTTACCAAGAAGAGAACGGAGATCGGAAATCGTTGGAAATGTTTTTAACGATCGTAAGATTAATTTCGTGTTATAAATATACGAGCGTTGTCGAGATCGATTTGCTATTTACTGGGATCCAAAGATCGACGATATACCTACGTATCTCTTACCGATGCATATTTATCAAGACGATAGCAAAAAGATTGGAAAACAAAAGAAAAAGAAAAAGCGATACTGTGCGAAAGAAAAGTTTCAAGAGAAGAAAAGAAAAAGATAAAGAAACGCTTGTTTCTCTCGTCTAAGAATTTCGTAATCTCTGTTTGACTAAACGAAGCCCTTTCTCGTCTGCACGAGCATTGACATCGTTCCCTCGTTAACAGGCTCACAGGGTTTTCTCTCTCTCTCTCTCTCTCTCTCTCTCTCTCTCTCTCTCTCTCTCTCTCTCTCTCTCTCTGTCTCTCGAACGTAAGCATCGCGAAGAGACGAGACACCAAAGAGGAAAAAAAGAGAACGAGACCATAAGCTTTCGTCGAAATATTTCATCTTCTCCCTCTTCCCCTCTCCCTCTAAAAAATTTCCTTATTCTATTCGCTAACGATTCGCTTGGAACATTCGATCTTTGTATGTATACCTTCCGGCCCTTGAAGACACGCCAGTTCGATGGAATAATCCCAACAATCCAAAGAATTCATTTGCGTTTGGGGATCCCAAACAACGTCCACACTGGGTCCGCTCATGTTAACGCTTGACTTTTATTTTTCTCACTCTTTCTCCTTTTTGTCCAATAACAAGAACAAGATAGAAAGAGATAATAGTATCGATCAAGAAAGAGTCCGAATTTCAGTCGCACAATTTTATCACGAAGAAACACAGATCGATTACGAGCGATTTGATTCGATTAAGGTCGCCGTACGATATAAACTTTCATACTTTTCGTGTTGTTAGGGGGAGGTAGGGAGGGAGAGAGGGAGGAGGGCGGTGGAGAAGAAAAACACGGAGAAGAGAAAGGGAAAAAACAAGAAGGAACAATCGCCGAAAATAAATAAATGAATAAATAAATACAAAATATGGATTTAAAGGAGAACTCGTAAGCGTGAGCGCGCGCGCGCGCGCCTCTTATTTCAGGTTATCGACCAGCACAGCAGCGCACGACCGGTTCCAACGAAGGCAGCCGCTCTTCTGTGAATCGCCAGGTAAGAGAGTATCTTGTACGACTGAAACGTTCCGTTCACGCACCTCCAACCTCTTCTCCAACCTTCGCCTCCCCCGAACCCCTCTCTCTTAACTCGCTACTCCTTCCTTCTTCCCTTTCTCCCTCTTTCCAGCGTTTCTTCTTCTTCTTCTTCTTCTTCTTCTTCTTCTCCTCCTTGAGTCTTTTCCTTTTCCTCGTGTCCACGATGAACCACCTTTCTCCTCTTCGTTCCTTTCCTTCCCTCCCCCCACCCCTCCCCGAATACTCTGGCACTCTCGCTTCGCTACAACTTTTCTTTCTCTCTTTCTCTTTTTTCTTCTTCTTCTTCTTCTTCTTCTTGTTCATCATCGTCGTCATCGTCATCGTCATCATCGGAACTACGATCGTGAATTGTTTCAGTATTATTTTATAGGAAAGACGGCGCACTTTTAATCGGTTTTCTTTTATCTTCACCGTATCAAGTTTCTGAGAGTGTCTGGATCGGACGTAAAAATATTTTTTATGTCATTGCTTTTGTAATCATAGCCCTGTTATGGGGTGAAATTTTACTCTATATACGAATGTTCTTTGGAAATTGTAACGATCAGTTGCTATCACGTCGATCATAATACTCATGGGAGATAGTAGTTTTGTTTTTCTTCTTTGTTATTGGACTCTCTTATCCTTCCAAAGTTCTTCCCTTAATCCCGTAATTTTGTGTGCGCGAGCTAGGTGATAGGTTTCTTTCGGAATCGTCAATGCCATCGTTATCTAATCTTAGCTATTTATCGCGAACGAACTTTTACCTCGTGTAATACGTACTTTCGTTGTACAAATTTTAACGGCCGATTGGAAAAAAACCAATCTTATGGGATATTTATTTAGATCTATGGGTAATGGCAATACTTAATATTAGGCATATATTTATTTTCTCCTTTAGAATGTATAATCGACCGTCGCGTTAAACGATCGAAAAAGGATTTAGAGATCTTAATGATTGGAATGCTATAGCTATCTATGCGTACCTTTCATAGTTGAAACGATAAACGTATGAAAATAATATCTTATTGTTAAAAGGAAAAGATGTCTGCCCGCGTCGTTTAATTAATTGGAAGCAACACGCGAATCGCCGAAACAATTAACGTCCGCTCGAAGTGCACGGGTGGCGCGGCATAGAGCGGCGGCAAGTCAAAACAATGTGTCTTTTTAGCCACGATCGTGGTCTTCCGCTTTTACTTTCCATTCCTGCTTCCCTTTTACCCGCTATATCCTATTTTTCGACTTTCTCTTTGATTCGATCTCAAACCTCAAAGTACCTTTTTAAATCGCACCTATGGAAAGAGAGAACCTGCTATCGTGAGAATTACCTTTTTCACCATTGAAGATACTCTCGATTTATCTTACATCGATCAGAACGATCGACTTTATTTTTTCTGTATCTCGAAAATTACCATACGCCGTAAATAAAAGACAATATCGTAATCCGAAAGACGCGTCAAGATTTAATTCGACCTTACGACGATCGATCGATCGATCGATCGATCAAACGATAACGCTATAGTCGTAATAAATTAATGATTATACGAGTGGGTAATACTTCGATCTCACAAAAGTATTCATGAACGAAAGGTATCGCGACTCGCGCGAGTAAACGTACAAATATACGAATAAGGTGTTGAGTACAAAGAAACGTTAATTACCGTACGCTTACTCCCATTGAAACAACCCGTAAAGATATGAATCGAAGTTCGAGAGAGTCATTTCGGTTAATGAAGTCTCCGAGAAATGTAATAATAACAGTAACGATAACAATAACAATAACAACAACGGTAGGTGGCAAAGGTGCATCTTTGGTGCATCGTCGTACGGAACGTGACCCCCGCACTCCCACTCTTCCTTCCTTCCTCCCCCTCTCCCCTCCTCCTATTTTATCCCTCCTCTCGTCGATTCGTACGTCGTCCTTATTTTATGCAACTGTGTTGTAACGACGCGATTGTTGTTCGAAGCACTCTCAACGAACTCGCCAATTTATGTTAGGTTCTCGGTAAATAGATAGTACCTCCTCCATTCGCGTTTAATCTTCTCAACACGCGACTGAGAAATTTCACCGTGATAAACTCGTTCCTTCGAAGTCGGAATCATCATCTTTTTTTATATAAAGGATCGAGAATATATATCTTCCAGATCTTCCTAGATCAAGTCGCATCTGTTACTATCTATAATGTAGATATGTTATAACCAGTGCATGGCTTCTTACTTTTTTTTAAATTTGTCTCTGCAAAAGTTCTGTTCGTTCTATTTTGAAAAAAAAAAAAAAAAAATAGATACGCGTGTACAAATAACTGTGACACGTACACACACACACACACACACGTATATATACACATTATACAAATTACATATCACATATTACGATAGATTCGATTTGAACTTACACAAGATAAAAATAGTTTCGAGTAAACTCCGTTCGTGTCATTCTAAAACGGATGTAATCTTACATAAGCGTTAAGCACGCAAGTCTTCGAATCTTCTATTTTCTTCTTTTTTTTTTTTTTGTCACGAAAGTAACAAGTTTCGATAAAATCCAGGGAAGAAAAAGATAAAAAGATAAATCGAAGTGTTTGCCGTTTTTAAGCACGAAATAATCGAGTTATCGAAGGAGATATTCAAATATATATACACTTATATGCTTACATTATCAACATCATTAATAACAGGTTTATCTCGAACTCATTGGAGCACGAAATCAGTATGATTTAAGGCAGACTTGTGTTAGTTTATCAACTCACCATAAACCTATGCACGTTCACCAATTTGTTTCTCTCTATCTCTATCTCTATCTATCTATCTATCTATCCATCTATCTATCTATATGTATTTTTCTTTTTTTTCTTTCTACTCCTTCGAGATATATACGTATTAAAGCTAAAGGTTTTGTTATGGAAATAATGGACGAATTTAGAACGGGCAGGATTAGTTCCTGGTCCGGTTCTTTTCTTCGAGTTGTTTCACACCGCAAGACTTGCACTCCTCGTCGTGCACCTGAAAGGTCAACTCGGATACACATTCACCTGTTCACCATTGAATCCACATCCCAACACAATGCCCCTTTCTTTTTATTACGATCGATAAAGATTAATAACGTTTCGAGAGTATCCACTTGCATTCTCGAGAGAAAGTAACACCGTGAGAGATTCGATTCTTCTATTCAAACAGATTGAGCAGAGGTCAAAAGAGGTTATTCAAAATGAAAGATTGTAGTTCGATTGCTTCTCGTTAAAATTATGTCTTATTCTGCCTGAATCAAGAAAGAAAATAGAAAGAAAGAAAAAAATCATTGTCTTTCGATCGATGGATCGATGGATCATCCTGAGCAATACATCGAAAAGGGATTATTAAAATCGAAAGATGGAAATCGATTACTTCTCATTAAAATTCTGTCTGCATAGAGAAAAAAAAACCGATCATTAAGCTTCGATCGGTGGATCGTTATAAACGATGCGTCGAACGGGGTCAGAAAAGGTTATTAAAAGTGAAAGATCGAAGTCGATTACTCCTCATTGAAATTGTGTCGATTAATCCTCGTTAAAATTGTGTCTTCTTCTCTAAGAAAAAAGCAAAGAAAATCATTGTTCTTCGATCGATGGATTATCACGAACGCGCTAAGGCATCGAGAGAGACAGAGAGAGAGAGAGAGAGAGAGAGAGAGAGAGATTGAAAGACAGAAGTCAATTACTCCTCGTTAAAATTACGTCTTCTTCTGTCTGAATCAAGAATAGTAATAATGATAAAAAAAAGAAAAGAAAAGAAAAGAGAGAGAAAAAATCATTGTCCTTCGATTCATAGATCATTATAAACGAAGTCTCTCTCTCTCTCTCTCTTTTAGTATAATATCTCACACATGTTAATCTCCGAGGAGGAACATGCGATGAAAACGTATGGAAGGACGTTCTCGGGGTTGTAATTACACCTTTGTATCTTTCCGAAGAAGGCGAAGAGGAGGAGGCGATGGTGGTGGCGGCGATGGTGGTGATGGAGGAGGAGGAGGAGGAGATAGAGAAGAAGACGAGTCCTTCTACGAGTCGTTCCTCCATTGTGCTGAATAACTGCACCGTGAAAATAACGCGGGATAGAAACGAAGTTAAGTGGACGTTTCAAAGGAATTGCGTCTCTATCAAAACCGTCCATCCTTCTTTTCGTCTATACTTTACCATTTAAGTTCATTATTTATCCTTCACGCGTATCTTGAGTCAAATAACATTGCGTGCAAGTCTTTCTCCATGTCTAGTTTGTCAAGTATTTGAAATCGAATTAAAAATTCTATTGATATTACAGTGTTCTTTTTTTTTTGTTTTGTCTTTTTAAAAAATTGAGAATTAATTTTTTCTCGAGCAAAAGAAAATAACAAACACTGCGATTATGTAGGAGAAGGAAGAAAAAACTCAAAGTATAATTATTTGCAATCGTTAGAAAATGTACTCTTCAAAGAGCAATGAAATCCGACTAAAAAGAATAATTGACCGTTCGCGGAATTGTTTTTCAAGAACTAAGTTTCTTTCGATAGATCGAGAGATAACTCACGATTGAATTCCAGTTGGAAAGACACGCAAAGTCTCGTCTTTAAAACTTCCTCAAAGAAATTCCTTCTCCTACGCGTTACCGATCGAGGATCGCTCATTCGTTAAATCGATCACGAAGAGTCTCGATTTCGAGGAATCTCGATCCCCGTTCGACCGAGGAAAACGAAAGACTGAATACAAATGAATTTAGTTCGATGCTTATAATATATATATATATATATATATATATATATATATATATCCTATACGTGCAGATATCACGTCGAGATGTCTTGACGTTATGCAAAAATAAAATAACTTAGCTAATCTTAAGAGTTGAGAGAACGATGACAAGAGTTTTAACTATTAAACTATCAGATGATAAATAAAAAAAAATTAATATAAACGCATTTTGAATCTACTCTAGCATTCCATTGAGAATAAGAATTAAGGCGATAAAAAATAATCCGTTGTCGACTATTCGTTCAACGAACTCGACTAACTCGAGAAAATATAAAACTCGTGACGAACGAGTGACAAATAGATTGGAGAGAAAGCTAAAGAGGATGAAAAGGAACATTTATGAGAAAGAAAAATCGTTGGCAGCTGTACTTTTCAAGGTTCTTAGCTGGACATGCCAAGTCTATTTCCAGATTTATTATTAACTTCTTAGTTGGTTCAGTTATGGATAGTCTAGTACATAGGAGAACAACCGAGAAAAATATTTCGTCGTCGAGGATGCATATCGACGAGGTTTAGCCGTGGGTAACGACCGCTATCGGTAATATAATAATATGCCAGAGCCATTCGGATCCTCCCAGAAGGCATCCAGCCTTGTTTTTCCCAGCTGATTCACAGATGTTAGACAATGACAACACAGGTAAGTAAGAGGAAGAACGGAGAATGCGCGGACAGTTATCTACCGTTATTTATGACTTTATTGCCATAATCTTCGTTGTCCTATCTTTCGAAGGAAAATCTAAAGATATTCGCAATACAATTACTATATATGCAATACAATACGATATCAATTATGGGAATCGATATTGTTAAACATCCAACTCGGTATTGGTATTATCTAAATCGTGTATTATCTAGAGAAATTTTATTCGTTATCAAGATCACTCGAAATCCTACTCAAGGTATCGGTGATCGAAATTAAAAGAAACATTTTTATATAACTCGCGATCCGTTCGTAATAAATTACATAAGAATCGCATGAGAAAAGGTTTTGTTACTCAATCCTAACGGAATTCTAACAGTTTTCAATAGATCATACTCATCCTCGATTCGCTTTTATGTTTCGTATTAACAGTCAAATAACGGCTGACGACGAGGATAACCGATCGAAGAGATGAATGTCTTGAAAGATGAAAATTACGGGACGTTTACCAAAGTTATTCATAAATCATTAGCAATTGCGATTACGGTTCTAAATATTTCTAATTTCTACGAATATCGGTGAACTGTCCAATGGAGTTGAAGGAGAGAGAGAAAGAGGGATCTATTACGATCCACTCGCGATAAGTATGCAAGGTAAGCCGAATAATTTGGCGACGAAAAAAGTTATTTGTAATAAAAATTCTATTATAAAAAAAAAAAAAAAAAAAATCCACTCGTAAGAGAAGGTTTTGTTAACCCTAACGGAACCCTAATAATAGTTTTCAATCGATCACGCACATCCTCAATTCGTTTTAACGTTTCGTATTAATAATGAAATAACGGGCGACGACGAGGTACGATTAATCGAAGAGATATATGTCTCGAAAGATAAAGATTATGGGACGTTTATCGCAAAGGCGATATTAGAACGTGACGACGAGGCTGGCCTCGAAAGTTGTAGAAGAGAAACGTCGACCCCTTCGGGCCATTGTTTCTATCCTTCTCGTACCTCTCGAACGCGATCTCGTTTTATCATGTATAGCACCGACTAGCGCACTGACTCGCGAATCCACTAATTACAGGACAAAAACCATACATATGAGTACGATGATAATAGACATTTATATGACACGCTTTGACCGGACAAATGTCAAGAGAATCGTGACTATGCTGACCTCGAAACACCGGGATGACGAGAAAGAAAGAGAGAGAGACCTAGTTCCAGATCGGTAAGAATAAAACGATCAAATCGATAGTGTCGTATCGATTTGATCGCGCGAAATCGATTGATGCGTATAGATATTTTTCTTTTGCTCCTTTCACTCGACATTTATATTACTTGTATAGTCGTATCTATAAAAAAAAAAAAAAAAAATATAAAAAAGACTCGTGATACCCTATAAATAGACTAGACCTTTAATTATTTTTTTTTAAATCATTCCTTTAATAATTGAAAACATTCGGACGATTCGAAATTTTTTTTTACGGTTACGTATATTTCTTTGTCATGGAGAGGTATATGCACGGTCCTATATTACAGAGAAAAGATGAAAATAAATATGCGAACAACATTTAATGACGTTCTAAACGCGTTTGAACGAAGAAATCTTTAAGGGAGCGATCGAGGCGTATCGCACCGCTACCTACACTCGAGTACTTACTCGCATGACTCACTATTCTTGTTTAGAAGTCAAAGGGAGTAAAGCGCCGTACTCGTTTCCGTCACACTGATTTATTACGTCATATACGGTACGTGCTATTTGATATAAAAGTATTTCGAAATCTGTCGAGAGAAATACTCCCACTCAAAGTCCTAGTGATATAAATCCAAAGATCTTTGTATCTGAACGGAGCGTAGGATCGTTCGGAGATTAGAAAAAGTTTATGAAATTTCGCGAGAACTAAAGTGTACAACGATTAATTGACATTTTATTCGTAAAGTCAAAATATAGATAATTCTTAGGTGTAATAATATTTTAACGATAATACCTAAACGTTGGCAACGACGAACTAACGTCACCAAAAAAAAAAAAAAAAAAAAAAAAAAGAAAAAGAAAAAGAAAAAAACAATTCGCGAATGCGAAGAAAGAAATAAAGAAATACATCGGTACGGACCACCACCAGATATTATTCAAACAAAGAGACGCGGAAGGGAATCAAAGTCCGTTCGAGCGATCAACGATAATAATAATAATAATAATAATATGTACTTATGTATAATAGTAATGGTCTTATGGGGCTGCCGAGTTAAGCTTGAACCTGACCACGTTGATCGACTTCCGAGACCAAACGGTGTAATTCCTAAGCAAGAAACGGAAGTTACGAGAGAAGTTGGAGAGCTCTCGTTCGCCATCGTCATCTCGCTACTACAGTACCTACTAGCGAAGGAAACTCTATCGGCGAGAGTTTATCCGCCGCTTGGTTTTTAACCACAACACTTTCGAGCCCTCTCCTCCCTCGCTACTTAGATTTCAACTTGGAGGAATCGACCACGAATGGTCTAGCTTAACAATAAGTAAGATCGACGACGTTCGTTAGCAAGTAAGTAACCAATGACTTAACTAAACGAGACTATTTGGAGACCTTTCGTTGAGAAAATTATATACCTAGCCACCAGTAGATATCCAATAGCTACGACTCGTCGATCTTTACGAGATTGACCCAACTCGAGTATATCGATTAATTTTAATTGGCGGCGATACATCGATCGTTTTTCATATGCACCAACCAGTAATTTAATATTATACCGTATTATACTGTACAAAATATATTATATTACTAATCCACGATACTAGCCTAGAATACTATCTAATACTAATATTTTATTATATTTATATATATAAACCTATCGTGACATATACCTGTATATAATAGTATCTATTAAAAATATAATTTACGTAGGTCAATTTCTTGTTATTCCTGGCTTTATTAAACTAACGATGAGACAACGAGTAAAACAACAAGATGTTTCCTTTTTTTTTTTTCTAATTACTTTGACACGAGAGTAACGCATATTTTAGAATAATCGCAAAAGAAGCATGAATTTTTATAAATGTCTATCTCTCGTGTGAAATCGATTTACAAAGCATGACGAAGTAACACGCGAACGGGCAAAAGTATCATCCAATAGCTAATTCAAATGGGATATCGTGCGAAAGGGAAGTAGGTACAACGAGTATCGTGTATTGCAATGGATATATTTATGACCTACATTAGAAGAGATTTGTGAATCATGAAAAATATGAAACCATAAGAAAATCGGACGCACGTGTAAGAAATGGCTAATTAACTTCCCGTACCAACAGTGAAATCGAAAGATAAGAACAACACCTTCCTCGTCTCTTTCTCTCTCTCTTTTTCTTTATGTCATTTTAACGCGTTAACTAAACCGTTAGGTTCACACCGATATAACCGGATTTTAATTTTTTTTTATATACGTATACGTATTTTATATGCGTGCGCGTGCAAGATACGTCTTATATGTAATTATTTTTCCATCATTTATCGACACGTTTCTTATATGTAACAAAAATATTACATAGACGTAAACATTTTTCCAAATAAATAATAAGCAAAAATATACCCGGAGAGTTCGTTAAAATTACTCAAAATTTAATTATCATATCGATATGATCATCGATGACTCATTATATTATCTTCGATGATTCATAACGATTACGAATCTAGATAAAAGGATGCATTGTATTGTATTTTAAAAGGAAAAGGAACAAATCAAATTTTAATACGTACGTGCATGTACGTATACATAGGTATACCTATATAAATCGCACGCATACACACGTACATATATAAGTATATAAATACATACAACGTGAAGAAAGAAGAGAAATAAAAAAAATTTGCTTAAAAAATCTTGGAAAAAAATGCAGTCCATATTTCGAATCATCTTTGATGCATTTACGAAGATCCAAGTACATTCGGTCCCATCCCACGTATGAAAGCTGTAATCTTTCTGCTAATTATTTACGACTCTAATTACTCGTAAAAAAGCTGACAAAACCATCTCTTTTTCCGTTATCTCAAACTCATGAAACTCGATAATAAACGTGGGAACTAATTTTCCTTTTCTCTCTCTCTCTCTCTCTCTCTCTCTCTCCCCTTTTTTTCTCCATTTTCTTTTCCTTCCTAAGATAGGAATTTTATCGTAATTTCACCTCGAGTTTTTTTTCAAGGACACAAGTACGATATCGAAGAACGATGCCTCCTCTTACCGGAAGGGACATCCGGCGCTCGATTCGGAAAGCAACGCGTTGCGAACGACCTAATTAACGCGGTAGACTTTAATTCATGGGAAACTTGCTTATTCTAGCCGGAGTAGAGTCGCGTTAAATAAGTACGTATGTAAGTATATATTCGATAAAAATCATTCTAATCGTCCGAAGGAGAGAAGAAAATGCTACGCGAGAAAACAAATAAAAAGAGAGTCGTATTGTCGTGTTGTATCTCGATCGGGAACGTTATTGCATTAGGTGTAAATCTCACTAAAGAATTTTCTTAGATTTTTATTATATAAATTGATTAAAGCTTCGATATCGTCTCTTTTAATTCGATTACGAATACAATCGAATGATCGTATTTCGTTGATTCTTTTCATTTCTTTCTTTTTTTTAAATAAAAAATAAACGATTAATATATCGTCGAGATATATTTTACAACCTGTTACACTTTTCGAGTACTACTAGAAACGTGAGAACTAATGTCTCGACGGCGAACGTGTGAGCCATACGGACGAGTAATTCTTCCACGAGATCCCTCGGCGATAATTTCCACCTACATCGTGCCATGAATGAAACGTGCTCGGTGCCGTTACGTAAAATTCTTAAGAGATTTATTCGTTCAATCAGGATCGCTCGTAATCCTATTACGTGGTACATTCGTACGCACGCGTAACGAAAAAGGCGGGATTTTCTAATCGATATATTCGATCGTATCGAAGTTATATTTTATACGCGGAAATTTGCAATAAAAGTTGATAAAAATTTACCGGAGAATCTTCCATCGAAAATAGTGGAAATTCTGTCGGAGATGTATAACAATAAACTATTGAAAATTAGATTGAAAATTTTTTATAAAAAGCATTGAAAATTCAGTAGGAAAAGTTTTCGATAAAAAATAAGGAAAATTCGTTGGAAAATTGTCTAATAAAAAGAAGAAATTGCAACGTTTCTTATCGATCGATCCGATGGATTCTAGATCGTGAAACGAAAGCGGCGTATCAAGTAGAATTTTTTTCCAAGGAAACTAGCTCGTAACTCTCGCGATTGTGAATCGATTTACCGATCCGATATATAGGACGTTAGAAAAAAGAAAAAACAAGAAAATCGACGTCGAAAAAAAGGCCGACGCGTGACAGCAGTTTCTAAGTAAATTTACTCAAGTTCTCGATATCGAAGAAATATCTATTGAGTCGTTAAACTAATGATCGTTCGCGAAGCGATAGTTTGTGAAAATTGTCGAGGATATGTTAAACAAACGTTAAACGTTAAATCGAGGTCGAGTATTTCTAACTTTAGCGATAGAAATTCAAAACACGAACGTACTCGCGATCGATTCTTTTCTTATTCGAAGCACGGATCCATAGTTTATGAAAGATTCAAATCTCAAAGATGAGAGGAGTGTTATTATAATATGTAGGATCGATAATCTCACGTCGATGGTGAACCTTGGTGAACGTCTAATCTCTATGGAAATGATGGATAAAACGAGAGAGAGAGAGAGAGAGAGAGAGAGAGAAAGATAGGCGTGGTTAGCGAAGGACAAAGTGCATCTCGTAAAACAACGGCACAACGTATACACCTGCAAGCTGTCGTGACTACTACTTCTGATACAACCGTCTAGAGTATTATTACGATACTATTACATTCGTCGGATCTCTTTTCCAATAAACGTCTCGTAATGGTCGGTGACACCTCCGAGAGATTTATCGAACGTTAAGACGCTCGTGGATCTTGTTTTCGACGATCGATATTACAAATCGATCGACTCGAATGAATCTTACGAACGATCGTTCGTTTATTCCGATCGTACAATCTTTTCTTATCGCTCGACAAAGTTGTTACGATGAGATCTTTTTTTTGGGGGGATTTCTTTTTTATATTACGAAATAGAAAAAATAAATATACTTTTAATCTCGCTGTATCATATAATTTTATCGTTTGTCCTCTTTTGGAATCGTTCGATTCTCTTCTTATGCTCTTTTTTTCTTTTTTACTTTTGTTTTGTTGTCATTTGAAAAACAATCGTTCGGTGACTATAGGATACGCACATTGTCACTCATCTGCACGCGGATATACACGTCGAAGAAGCAACACCACACCCTGCTGAACAAGAATCGTGTGGCCGTGCAACGCGCCGGCGGTGAGCGAACGATAGGAATGCGTTATGAGCGGGATAATACTACGTGTATACCGCATATAAACGTGCCTAACACGCGAGCTCGTTTTACGAAGGTTCGCACGGAAAGTTCGCACCCACGTGTAATACGAGAGAGAGAGAGAGAGAGAGGGAGAGAAAGGGTTACATTAATCGTCTATCGAGTGCACACTAAACGTAAATAAAAAGAAAAATTAGATAAATAGAACAATTTGTAATTTGTACGTAATTATTATTATTATTTTTTTTTTTTTTCTTTATATCGCTACGCACGTAACATTGGAATTGAACAATTTTTAATACTGACATATATACGAACGTAAAATATCAGAGATGTAAGTTCCTCGATAATTAAATAAGAACGATCGCGAAATTTTTTACAAATATCAGAATGATGCGTATAAAATTGTATAAAAACGAACGGCAATAAATTCTCCATTTTTCATACGTCTATCAAAACCATAATCAAACACAAATAATTCTAAATTTTATCCATCAATTCTATTCACGTATTAATTTCGTACGCATCGACGGAAGTGCAGACTGCTGCATGGTCATCGCATCGCAAGGCATGCGTGACTCGTCGAATTTTCATTACGCAATAGAATTACTATACCTTATATTCTGACATTATGAACAATACGCGCGCTTTTTTGTTTCCAAGTATCGAAAAATTCAACCGAACGTAACGAATTCGAACGATCGAAGATGATAAATTTAATCTTCGAAACATGCTTCAAGAAACGATGATATACACGTTGGTACAAAAAAAAAAAAAATAATAAAATTCTACGAGTAAGAATGATCGCGTAAGAATAGTCAACGTTGAAAACGATACACTTTACACCCTCGGAAGACGTTTCAAGAAACGATAACGTAGGCAGTGGCAAGAACAAAAAATAAAAAAAAAAAAAAAAAGGAAATAGACAAATTGTAAGAGTTGGAACAAAGTATAGAGAGAGAGAGAGAGAGACAATATTAGCACGTACCTATTGTACGTTCTACCTTCAGAATAGTCAACGTCTCGAAAGACATTTCAAGAAATGATGACGTAGGCGTTTCAACTCGCTCCGTAGGGAAAAGATAAGAAATAAAAAGTAAAGAATAAAGAATAAAAAGTAAAAATATTGTAAGATTTAAAACAAAGTAGAGAGACTGAATGTGGGCATGTATGCGCTATGTTCTACCTAAAGGATAGTCAACGTCTACTCGTTAGTAGCAAGTATTCCATACGTCGTTTCGTTCCAGGTCACAAAGTCTCTCTTTCTCTCTCTCTCTCTCTCTCTCTCTCTCGTCTGCATCTACATTTCCATATATATATATTAGACATGTGTATATATATGATATACATATATACGTATACGTGTATCCGTGTTCCCTCTTTCCTCCCTATTTCTACTTGGATAGGCATTTGCTAGGGCACTGCCGGTACGGTTTCTCTTTCTATCCGTCTTCCTCTTGAGCCCCTCCCCCTCCTCCTCCTCCTCCTCCTCCTCCTCGTTCTTCTCCTCTTTTTCTATTTCTCTCGTTCGGTTGGTTATCGTTAAGTATAGACCGGCGCTATGTGCACTCTGTACCGTTAGCAGGAATAATCGTACTCGTTGGCCGGTGCATTTACTACTAGTAGAAGAGGAGGAAGAGAGGAGGCCGAACGTGTTGCGCGGAACAAACCGGCAAAGACTCCGACGACGACCGACCGATCGAATTCGCCTCGGTTAACCCTGGCTTAACGGTAAGATCGAAGATTCTCGATATGCTTCCGTACCTCGAAAATTATTCGCTTCCGTCTAATACTTTCGATTATTTTTATAGTTTTATATGTATATATATTTTTTTATATGTTAAAATTATTAGATATATCTTTAGAAAAGTTTTGTCTCGTTTATTTGTTTCGCTTGGTTAATTAGCGTTATATAAGTACATTGACATTTTTAGTATTATCGTCATGTAAATAAATAATAAACGATACGGTAAAAAATACTATAGTAAATATACACTATATATATATTTCATTTTACTTTATATTATATAGTATTTTATAAATAGTATATTACTAGCATAATTTTATATACTCGGTATAGAACAATACTAACGAGAAGCAACGTTAAAGATACCAGGCTTGTAGTTTTACGATCTATGAAAAGATTCGCCTGAAATGTATCGAAAAAGTAGTAGATACATAATCGATTTTTAATATCGTCTAGGAATTCTTTTGGCCCGCTGTACTTGAAAAATTATAAAAAGTCATGAGTAAATTTAATATTTATTACGAGAATGCTTTCATTAACTTTCCTGTCGTGCTGATACATCCGCGCTAACGAGCACGTTGCTTTATGTTCAGTGCAAGAGAGAGAGAGAGAGAGAGAGAGAGAGAAAGGGAAAGACATAATATCAGAGACCAACTCGATACGATCGCCTTGATTTCATCCGATCGAAGAACGCTATAATAAGTAGAATCATAGATAGCAATCTAACTTCTTGATAGGTAGGCGAAAAGGAAGAAGAACGTAAATACTTCCACACACACGGACGGAAACACAGACGCAATACACGTATATAAAAGATGGGGGGAATTCTCTAAGAAAGAGGAGAAAATCGAATGCATGACGTTTAATCGCTCGTAACACACGATTTTAAAGCCTTGTTTCACCTACAGCGTCACGTTTGTTTTATCTCGTGAATCTTCGTCGAACAACAATCGGCCTCTCGAAACTGTGAAAGTATCGGGAATAATCCTCCTACCTTTTTGCTTTCTCATATCCGACGTTTAAATACGTGTTTCTTTTCGATTACGAGGGATCTACTTGTCTTCTTTTTTTTTTTCCCCGTAGAAACACAAAAGAATATCCCGTATCAGATTATTTATCTAAAAATTTCTGAAGTATTCATCCATCTCTTATATAATTTATCTCTTCAACGTTTCTTATTGTATTATAAGAAAAGAATTGTACAGGATAGTCCAAAAGTTTTTAGGTGGATCAAGAAACTTGCCGGATGATTTTAAAAATCGATTACATTGGCTTTACGATTCGAAAAAAAAGTAGCCCGGAAAGTCTCGAAAAAGAGTAATTGATTTTAAAAATTACTTGGAAGCTTTTTGCTCGAGTATATACATGCATACATATATCACGAAAATTTTATCATGAAAATAACGTAATAAAATTGTATGTTTCATTACTGTAAAAAATTGAATCAAAATGCTAACATAATAAGATTTTATATATTAGAATATCATCGCCTACTAGAAATTCTAAACGTTCGTATGTATGTAACCGTGAAATCATGATCTATCGTTTTCCAACTTCCTTATCCTCTTGCAATGACTATACCAATCAACATGTATACGGATAAATATATCCTATTTATAGAAGTAACACATGTATCTAACGTCGATTCAAACGATTCATGACAGCCTGGAAAGTTATCGATTAACACCGAATATCAGCTGCAATGGAGCATACACCGTTATCAGGACATTAATCTTTATCAAAACTCGAGCGAAAAATGTGGAAAATGCGTACTATCTGTCTGTTTGTTTATATATATATATGGAAAGAAAAAAATGTAAAACTATGTTAAAAAAAAAAAGTAAAAAAATTAAAGAAATGCTGGTTTCATCGAATAAAAAATAATATAAAAATAATAAATGCAGAAAAAGTGGAGTAGAAAAAAATTCACTGAAAAAATATATTGTTATTTATTTAAATACAAAATACTGAAAATATCGATACAGTGATAGTACGATATTATAGTATCTATGATAATAATAAGATATATCGAAAAAATTCTAACGATGATAAATACTACAATATTGCAGTAATAAAATTTCAGTAAAAAATACTGAATACGATGCTATTTATTTAAAAAAAAAAGGAAAATTTGTTTTTCTCTCCCTCTCTCTAAAAATATCGAAATGACTTGTTGGTCAAGCACGAGACGAAAGGAAGTATCAAAAACGCAATGTTAACGTGGTAGACGAGAGAAAGGCGGGTATAAAATTCGTAATGAAAATACGCGACACATACGTTTTCGCAGCTAGTTCATTTCTCGGTTCGGCAAAAACAATGGCCTTGTACATCCGCCGGAAGTACTCCTTTTGCTACTACTACCGGATGAAATAGAAACCAGACTCTGCGTTATACACGTATACTGCAGTATATGTTATTCTGTTCGTGTGTAAAAGAAGAAGAAGATGATGACGAACAGGAAGAGAAAGAAGGTGAAACAGAAGAAGAAGAGCAAGAAGAAGAAGAAGAAGAAGAAAAAGAAGGTGTTAACACGTCTCATGAGAAAGTGAAACGCTTATATACTCCCTCTCTTTCTCCATCTCATTTATTATTCTCTCTTTCTTTCTCTTTGTCTCCGTATATGAAGCAGCTTACTTGCCATATACACACATAGGCATTTCTAAATCCTTTTTACTCGTCGGTGAACGGTCGAGAAGTTCAACAGAGAGAGAGAGAGAGAGAGAGAGAGAGAGAGAGAGAGAGAGAGAGAGAGAGAGAGAGAGAGAGAGAGAGAGAGAGAGAGAGAGAGAGAGAGAGAAAGAATTCTCGTTTTCTTATTAACTCGCAAGAGAACGATCCTGTTGATAAGCCGATGACGAACGATCGTCGATAGACAACTTCGATCATTTCTTTTCTTTCCTTTTTTTTCTTCTCTAAACTCGATCAAAAGCCCTTTTTTACTAATATTTTTCTATTTAGG
Source organism: Vespula pensylvanica (assembly GCF_014466175.1). Taxonomy (NCBI): domain Eukaryota; kingdom Metazoa; phylum Arthropoda; class Insecta; order Hymenoptera; family Vespidae; genus Vespula; species Vespula pensylvanica. The sequence continues at coordinate 4,541,671 of NC_057699.1, read as the reverse complement.
TTTAACACTTTCTTGCAATGCAAACTCTCGTGACTTTCGGAATCTTTTCTTTCAACTTCCTAGATATCATATATACATATACATATACATACATTATATATATATATATGAATATATCCAAGTATAAACGAGAGATAAAATTGACTTCGTCGATCGGACAACCGTAAATCGTCCAATTTAATACTTGGATAGAGGGATAAACAGGAGAAATTTCATCGATTAGATATTTTCTCGAGAAATCTAAAGTTGAGAGGAAAAACGTACAAGTAAATTATTATTGAACTCATTCTTTGAATAGGTCACAAAGAAGATTTTAAGTTTGGTTAATAAGTAATTTAAGAATGTTTAATATTTTACAGTACGTCGTATCTCAATCAACGGCAATGGTATAGTATCGAGATGGTCGATAGAAGAGTCGATTAGAAAATTATTTCAATACGACAAATAAAATACTAATTGATCTAAGTAAATATTTACTACTTCGTTCAACATTAACAAGCATTTACTGAAACGAATTATAATTGGGGAGAGGGGGGTTGGATAATAGCAGAGTCGATTAAAAATGAATTCATTTAGAAGAAATAAAATTCAAATAAGGATATTATTAGTACGTGTTCTCGCAAGATCTATTAATAAAATTGTAAGGAAAGTAGGTTAGCCATCGAAGACATATAGAGGACATTCTTAACCGTTTCTTTGCGTAGCTATAATGAATTTATGCGTTTCTATGTTGTACTTAATTGCAGCCGTGCCGACGATTGTTCCAGTGGACTCCACGGCGTATGTCATCGCAGGTGGCACGCACTTCCTTCGTTCTTGCCGTTCTTACGCGTTCCTAATCGCGAGAAAGTGAAATGGCTTCCCGTATCTTACCAACCCTCTTCTTTCTCTTTTTAACATGTACGGTTAGCTATGCGAGTGATTTCCTTGGATGCGTTTGAAAAGGAAAACTATGTATTTTAATAAATTTTTATAAATATTAACGAAAGGTCTTTGCGACTTACGAAAGGATTCTATTTGTATTTTCATCTGCTTTTTTCTCTATTTCACGAGTTATTATTCTTATGCTTTGTAAATGTGTGTATGTTATAATAGTAAATTGCATAGCTTATTTTATAATTTGTAACTTCATACATAGACACATACTTGTATATATATATGATAACTTATATGATAGTACAGTCATTTTCTATGTATACTAATTTATCAATTATTAATATTTTATTATCTAAGAATGCTTAATATATACATGGTAATCGACTAAAAATACTAAATTAATAAATGATCATACACACACACGCGCGCGCACACACAATAAATAGTTAAATTTATTCGTGCGAAAACTTACACGTACGCATCGACTCGCTTATCGTTATAGACAAGCAAAAGCACCTGGATAAATTTGTAAATGGAAGTGACGTGGCGTAAATGATCTTCGCATAGTATAAAAAAAA
>NC_057699.1:4531908-4540117 GCF_014466175.1 Vespula pensylvanica | reverse complement strand
CATACACACACACAAACAAATTTATATATACATATATATAAATTTATAATTTCTATGTTTATAAAATTTATAAATTTCTCTATAAATTTTTTATTTATGTGTGTTTGTGCATTCATTATACAGTTTAAAAAAGACGTTATAAAGAAATGAAATGAACATAAAAGCAAACTTTCGATCATTATTAATAGAACGAAATGCATTCGTTAAAGACATATCGCGTGAGTATTAATTATCGTAGTAATGACGATGATGATAATTATCGACGATTTGGTTGTATTAACAGGACACTCTCCGTGAGAAACAAGAATCGAAAGAAAGAAAGAAAGAAAGAAAGAAAAAAAAAACAAAAAAAAATAAAAAATAATCAAAAAAAAAAAAAAGAAAAAGAATAACACCTAAGTTTAACACGCTGGAAAGTGAACGATCGTGATAGTTTCACAGTTAAATAAATCTTTGATCGAGAGTTGTTCTCGAGAGACAGGAAGCTGATGGAAAGTCGATGGATCACCACGTATCGAAGACGATACACGTAAATACTTACGATCGTTAAACGTTCATTCGAAATGTTAACGACTTGGAACATTTTTCGGACTTCTAGTTAGAGAGATAACTCTCTCCGATTTCAATAAATCGCGAAAGCTAATAAAATATTTCCATTGGTTCGATACGTTCTAACGAATGTATTTATCTGGAGAGAGGATGAACATTCACTTATATTTTATACTTATCGAGAATCTTTCATATACCTTTCATATTCTAACATTTTTCTAATCAGATATATATATATATATGTTTTTATATTGCATTTCATAGAAAATTTTTTGTAAAAATTTTTACTAATGCAGCAATATTGCTATCGTATAAGCATTGTATTCTATAAAAAATTTCTATGATATAATATGAAAAAATATAATGTCATATTATCTTCTATTGCATTCTATCGTAATGTTGTAGACGTGTTAAATAATTTTCTACAATTGTCAAGTCATTCAAAAACAAACGATGTCCAATCAATTAAACTATACAATAGCTAAATATAATTATTGTTAATAATAGTTTATAAATGAGTTTGATGATTAAATATGTCATTTAATAGCTCATCATTATTTACAACTTACATTAAATACATATATACCCCTCTCTCTCTCTCTATATATATATATATATATATATATATATATATATATATATTCTGTTATCAAAGGGTTACTTTCCTATAAAAATATCCAAACTAAATGGCTTTCTATAGCTTTCTCTAGAAAGAAATTTGTTCTCCGTGATACGTTATCGGAAATATACTACATATACATTAGCAAAACGAATAAATCAGAGCGATGACATTGACATCACCCACATTTCGTTTCTCTCGATCGTTTCCTTAGCCTTCCGATTCGAAAGAAAAAAAGAAGAAAGAAAAAAAAGAAAAGAAGAAAAAAAAATTATTCTTATCCCTATCGGCGACCGGTTGCTTTCTCTTCTCTCACCGTTGGTCGGAAGAATAAAATGAATGTCCCTGCAATGAAAAGTCTAAAGCCGCAGGCGAATAGAAATTCAAAAAGAATTCTCGAAGGATTCGAGAAGTTATCGTAGTACGATTTTAATTATCCTATAACGTGAAATTGATTATACTAGGAAGAATTATATTAGATCTTCGATTTACCCGATCGATATAAATCATTTCGTAGTGATCGTAACTCATACGATATACATAACTCGAACGAATATAAATGCACTAATACGTACTCGCGCAAGGTTTCATTAAACGCTCCTACGAGTTCCTTATTAAGCTAATAGTCTCGTGACGAGACAGGAATGGCGACTAGTTGAATGTAGTATAAATGTGTACAACATTCGAATCGCGTTTTAAGTTGATAAACTTTATCAGTTATCTCAGTTCGCTCATTGCTATGCAAAAAAAAAAAAATCAGAGAGAATCATGGAATAAAAATTAATAATCGATGAAAATTGATACTACGAGGTTCTTTTTTTTATGGAAAACAAAACTCCAAATTGATTTTATTACGAATATCCATAAAATGGGAATATTTGAACTCGTGATTAAAAGTATAAGTAAAAGAAATAGAATAGCTTAAGGATGACGCATCATCGTGCTGCAATTATCATCGATCGATTCAACAAAGGAACGTTTTTATGGGACACCCTAAGACAAGGAAATCCAAAACAAAGGGAGTATCCTGGCAACCAACGCCCTTCGATCATGCAACTTGTATCGACTGTAATACCACCGTGTTTAAGAGTATTCTAAGTTCGTCCAATTCAATGGAAAAATGAAAGCAAAAAAAAAGAAAAAAAAAAAAACTACAAAATAGTCAAGTCGTATCAATATTAAAAATATATTTACAGGTTGAAAAATAAATAATTATCGATACGCAATTATCAATATCTATTGTTATTACAAGCTATTCATTTTTTGTTATTCTGAAAATTCTTCTGATATATTAAAAATAAAAAAGGAATAATGATAATGATAATAATAATAATAATAATAATAATGATAATGATAATGATAATAATAATAACAACAACATGAATTCTACAAGACGGTGAGACTGTTAACGTTCGAAGCATGCCTTATTATACGTGCCCCAGATACTTCCACTTTTATCGCAAGTAAACCCCGAAGGTATGCCTCCAGTCTCGAGAAGGAATCATAAATATGCTCAACCACTTCCTTCCAACGTCACGTAGCATTAGGTACGCTTGTCTCAACAGGAAAGAGCTGCTAAACGTGGCTAGCTAACGTTACAAATAGATCTAGTCTCGAATTCGTAATGATTTTATTTATTCGTAAAATAATGAATTCAACTTCTATTTCTATTAAATACTCGTCTCATTTCTTATTAAATAATTGTATCATTTCTGATGCGATAAATTATGACATACGTTGAATCGCTAACGCTGATCTTTCTCTTGACTTATGACCTTGACAAAAATATAAAAAGAGTCATTGAGTCCATCGATAAGTTTTTTTTTTTTCTTCAACCTGTAAATGTATTTTTAATATTGACCTTCGGGAACGACTTAAACGCTGCTAAGATAAAATAACAATTTCTAAATAAAAATTTCTATTGCTAAAATAAAGTAAAAATACATAAAAAAAAAAAAAAAGGTTAAACGCATGATACACGAGTTCGTCGCTTTTAAGGTGGATACAAAAGAAATTTAGAACGAATACTTTGAACGACGTATTCATAAACGATATAAAGATACCAAATAGTATATTTTTTTGAAAACAGATATACTTATAAACGAGAAAAGAACTATCGTTGAATGACAAAAGAGAAGGAATATTCTGTTAATATTATCGGTGCAAAGTTATCGATCCGTCTCGGATGCTGCATCTCGAGGCAGAATTCCCCTCCTACGAGCGCGCGCGCACACACACACACACACACACACCTCTGTTCGTACTATTTATTTACGATTCTATAGGATCTATAAGCTAGAATTGTATATATCTATGTACAAACCAAAGAAAAATTAAATAAATGAGAAAAACACAGAGCAAATAACGTTTCGATAAGACGTATCTCGATGAGTATTAATAGAGATTTATATACTCGTTTTCCATATAACAGTCTATATACTATATATATATATATAATCATTAACGATATCTATTACAGAGAAATAAATGGTGTGTATAAAATGCATTTATACGATCCAAGAGACAATTTAATATGCACTTTCGATCGAGAAAATCTTCTTGAAATTTAATCGAACAAGTCGTCAAAACTATAATGTAATTTCCCCTAGAGATAATACGTAATCTTTCTCTCTCTCTCTCTCTCTCTCTCTCTCTCCTTCCCTCCCTCTCCGTCTCTCCCCCTCTCTCTCTCAATAGAATGAAATAATATTCAGCGAACTAAAAAGAAAATTGTGTTAGATCTGTTATACGTAAAAATATGTTCGTATAATATTTAACGAAGGAGAAACGTTGCTTATCGTCTAGCTGTAACGTTAATGATAACTCTCGGCAGTCTTCGTAATCACTGGTTCAAGAGTCAACGATGAATTGATAATATATCTTCAAGGACAACGACGCACAGTCTCGTAGAAATCTCTCGTGGAAAAATTCCAAGAAATCTTTGTATCCTGTTTTTGCGAATCGTTCGTTATAAACTATAAACACATACATATATAAGAGGTTATTTCGGTCGATTCTATCAAATAAAATAAATCCCAAAGTTGATCGTTTTGATCCCTAATTGCATATGTATATCTCGTTTAGATCTTGTGACGTTACGATAATATAATATCGAATAATATGTGTGTGTGTGTGTATAATGTTACCAATTAATAATCGTTAAAAGAGATGCGATTGCAATCGTTACAATTATCCAATTAATTTTCTAATAATACGATCCGTGTTATTAAGATATACGTGCGAATATCTCGAAGAGAAGATAACGAATAATAACAAAAGAGAATATCGAGCGATTAAGCGTTTCCCCCACTCTTCGCAAAGACCTACCGCATCCAGTTAGAAGAGCGAAACAACGTGCGCCTCGTCGCGAATCGTCGCGATTCCGAACAAATCGAAAAAGGGAGGAAAGAAGAGAGAAAAAGAGAGAGAGGGAGAGGGAAGTCTCCCCCCCTTTGCAAAGGAAGCATCATCGATCGTATTCTCCCTACGAGGATTCAGCTCCATCTCCCACCGAAAAAGGAACCTTCTCGTATTTTCTCGCAACACGATTTTGTGCGAAAAAATTAAATATTTATCCTCGACTACGAATCTGTCATTTATCTTTCTTACAACGATTACGTATATTGTTCGTAGTAAATTTTAGAATATTCCAATCTAAAGTTTCGCTTATTTTTCATACAAAGAAAATAATATTAAATTCGTACATTTGTTTACGTGATATTCAATAAGGTCATATCTAAAAAAAAAAGAAATTTATTCTCAACGAAGAATACGCCATTTACGTTTCTTATTTTTTGCGTATTGCGATAAGCATTGAGACATTGAATCTGTCGGAAAGTTCTGTCCACTTTTAACGTAACAAGATTCGTATATTTATTTACGATGTTTAACAATTAGTCTGGAATAAATTAAGAAGGTAATCACGATGCGAAAGATTAATTAACGATACAACTTTTATTAGTGATAAACTTGCACTCTAAAACGGACAAATCTGTTCGATATATGTGGTAATAAAAAATCTCTTTCAAGGTTACTCTCCGATAAAATAAGATCCTAGCGATGTAACGATCCGTGAAAGCAGACAGAACTATTCGACGGTGCAATCGTCGGTGTCAGAATGAAATAAGATAGAGAAGCAAAAGAAAAAAAGAAAAAAAGAAAGAAAGAAAGAAAGAAAAAAAGGCGGAAAAGCATGAACGAGAAAGAGATAAAATGATTAACAAAGATTTACCCTGAAGCATGTTGTTATCAGCTTCCTCATCCGCTAGGCAGCGAATGCTGCCGATGCTGGAAGACAGGAGACTCATCTTTTCTTTGTCGATAATAAAAATTTGTCCTTTTCGAGATGATGTCGAGATTGAAAAAAAAAATAAATAAATAAAAATGAAAGAGCAAAGAAAAAAAAAAACAAAAACAAAAAAGGGCGGAAAGGGTTAGTAGACGAGGCAGGCGATTGGCCCGAGAAACGGTCGAGAACGTTGCGCGAACCAATCGCCTTGCTTCCTGAATCTACGAACGGCGCCCGTCCATCGGCGCTGAGCACGGCCTTAAACTTTCGCCCGACCGAAAAAAGAGCTTCGTTGTGTGCTGTACGTTGCGCGCTCTCGATCGATCGGTTCTCGAGCTAGAAGGTTAAAGCTTCTCTGCATTTATCTCGCTCTCTCGCTCTTACTCTCGTTCTTATCGAGTGACGAAAAAGAGAGAGACAGACAGACAGAAAGAAAGAAAGAAAGAGAAAGAGAGAGAGAGAGAGGAAATATGCAATGGCGTCACCGACGCCGGGCGTCCTTCGTTTCTTCTTCTTCCTTTTCCTTTCCTTTTTCTTTCTTTTTTTTCTGAATCGTTCCTTTTCTACTTCTTCGTTTGTTACTTGGATCAAAAAAAAAAAAAAGGAAAATAAATAATTAATGAATCAATAAAAAGATGTCCTTTTTTCTTCTCTCGAAAGGAAGCACGAAATTTAAAGTTTGTCACTATAAAACACTCTCGGAATTTTGGTGTTCTTCTCTCTTGTCACTTTTTCTCCTTCGGATTATCCGATATCACCCTGTCTCGCCAGCACCGCGGATACGTCGCGAAAGACGCGCCGACAATGACAACGGCCTACCCCTCTCCGATGTGGTCCTCCTCGCGTCGAAGACGCGCGCACGCGTGTCTCGCGCCGAGAGATCGATACTGCCCGTCTGCTACCTTGTGCGCGCGCAAGAGAGAGAGACGACAAGCGCGCACAGCACTCACACCCACACACTCGCACACACACACATATATATATATGTGTGTGTATACACCACACACTTTGCTGCTTTCTTGGCTGGCTGGTCCTAAAGATCAGACACGCAGGCGCGTGGATGCGACACCACCTGCCAAATAACACGTGCTTGTTATATTTAATCTTATATATTTTTTTATATATATTTGTTTCCCCCCCCCCAAATTATTACTCGTTTTTTTTTCTTCTTTATATCCGTTTTGTTCGTTTCGTCGACGTTTCACTGCGATTTCTCGAGCGCGATATATTCGATTCGAAGGTGTTATAAGGCGTTTTCATCGACCACTTTGCGTCACGAAGACAACGTGAGGTATGGCGTGAGATCGTGCTCGCGATTTCTAACGAGGGCGCCACTCGCCGCATTGCTATACTTGTATGTATTAGTAGTATGGTTTGCTGCGTTCGTATGGTCGTTGCACGTATGTATATTCGTATCGTTACGAAGCCTTATGTTAGCCGACGGAAACGAGTCCCAACGATGACTCACGATTGGTAAACGGAAAGGAAGTGTGCTAAAATGTTGATTCTTTGGAATTTCCGTAATGGAAAGATAAAATATTGTAAATATTTCGATTCGTCTGATATAGATTTCAGGGAAATGATTTTTCTCGGCACGACGGTACGTCGATCTTTTGAAACAATATAAAAGTGAAATAGTCTCGATGTATCGATTTATTAATAATCGATATGCACCTAAAATAGATTTTTAGCAATTTATATGGGGTTTTTGCCGAGAGAAATAATTTTTAGCGATATGGTAGCGCGTAGATCGTTCGAAGAAATATAAAGATAAAATATTTCAAATATTTCGATCCCAGTGGATAATCTGTTAACGGGTGATCGATAGAGTGTATGCTCATTAATTGAAATTATTAACGAAATAAGAAAAGTAAAAAATGTACATGCGAGTGAACGACGAAATCACGTTCAGATATCGTCATAGATATTTAAAAATGATAATGATAATTCATAAATAAATAAAAAAGAACAGCTAATTAAACAAAAAATTGCTCGCTTCTATCACTAGGTATAAATTATCTACAATTAATTTTACGATCGAATGATTTTACGCATATCTAAAAACGACGAAGAAAAAAAAGAAAGGAAGGAGAAGGAGAATAATGTGTCTCGCAATTATTACTTCAATCGGAATATATAAATGATAATGGACGATGTTAAATAATTCATAGTAAATGAAAAAAAAATCAAAAAAAAAAAATTCTTCGCTCCTACCACGAGATATAAATTAGCTACGCCTAATTTTTTTCCACGATCGAATGATTTTACGTAAGAATGAAAAAGAAAAGAAAAGGAAGAAGATTGTTTCGTAATTATTATTTCAATCGGAATATATAAATGATAACGAACAATTTTAAATAATTTACAAATATGGTAAATAAAAAAGAGCAAATCAAGAGAAAAAAATTCTATCTCCTATAAATTGCCTACGATCACTTGTTTTTTACGATCGAATATTTTTCTGCATAAGGATGAATAGAAAAAAGAAGAAGAAGAAGAAGAAGAAGAAGAACACATTTCGTAATTATTATTTCAATCGGAATAATATATTCACGTGTGTTCTTACACCTGTATGAAAATTTCTTCGAAGCAGCCTTTCGCCAATGCTCACGTTCGCGTTCGCGTTACACCGTGTTCTTTGCTGTCGTAACGAATGATGTAAGCGCGTAACCATTGTGTCACGCTTACGCGTTCACCGAGTTTCTTCCCCTACGAAGGTCGATGCACGTTCCAAGAAGAACGAAAAAAAAAAA